>NW_026899921.1:0-126322 GCF_033153095.1 Gastrolobium bilobum
TTCATAACATAACACGCGGTGCCAACGGCTTCCGCCCAAAAATATTTTGGAAGATTATTTTCATTTAACATCGTTCTAGCAAGTTCTTCCAATACACGATTTTTCCTTTCTACAACTCCATTTTGTTGTGGAGTCCTAGGAGCGGAAAAATTATGTTCAATACCATTTTCTTCACAAAACATTTCAAATTCTTGATTTTCAAATTCTCCACCATGGTCGGTTCTAATTGAAACAATATTTGAAGATAGTTCATTTTGAATAAGCTTGGCTAGTCTCTTGAATGATTTAAAAGCATCGCTTTTATATGTAAGAAATAAAGTCCAAGTATAGCGAGAATAATCATCCACAATGACCAAGGCATAGTAATTGCCACCAAAGCTCATGGTTCTAGTTGGTCCAAAAAGATCCATATATAAAAGTTGTAAAGGTTTTGTGGTAGAAACAATATTTCTTGATTTAAAAGAAGCCTTTACTTGTTTTCCCATTTGACAAGCATCACAAACTTTATCTTTTTCAAATTTGAGCTTTGGTAACCCAATTACTAAGTCTAAGGATATCAATTTGCTTAATTGACCCATGCCAATGTGTGCTATTCTTCTATGCCATAACCAAGAGTCATCTTCCTTACTAATCAAACATTTATCGTCATTTGAAGGCATACCATCTAAGTCTATCATATAAATGTTATCCACTCTATGACCAAGAAACTTAACTTGCCCATCAATTAGACTCTCAATTTTACAAGAGGTTGAGTCAAAAATAATTTTATAATTTTTATCACATAATTGACTAATGCTAAGCAAGTTATGTCTAAGGCCCTCAACAAGTAAAACATTTTCTATAAAAACAGAGGAGGAATTACCAACTTTTCCAATACCAAGAATCTTTCCTTTGTTGTTATCTCCATAGGAAACATGTCCATGTTCTTTCTTAGTGAGCGATTGGAACTTAGTTACATCTCCCGTCATGTGACTTGAGCAACCACTATCCAAGTACCACTTGGAGCTTTTAGCCTTCAAACAAACCTACATCACAAAGTCAAGATTTAATCTTTGGTACCCACACCATGTTGGGTCCTTGTGTGTTAGTCTTGGGCTTAGTTCCCTTAGGAACCCACACTTTCTTTTGCCCAATAATGCCATTCTTTCTAACTTTACAAGTGGATGCACTATGACCTTTTCCACCACAATGAAAACATTTAATGAATGGGCTACTTGTCATGTAGGATGGTGAAATGAAAAAGTTTTTATATGATTTTTCTTGTGTGTTAGTGTCAAAGTCTAAACCGGATTTGTTGAACATGCATCTTTGTTTACCAAGGAACACATTTAAGTTGTCTCTTCCACATGTGAATTTGCTTAGAATTTCATTTAAATCATCAATTTCATTGTTTAGATCTTTGCATGAAGTACATGATGATGAAGATGCATGATCATTTGAAGATAGGCATTTAATACAACCAATGCTAGCATCAAGTAATTTGAAAGTTTCATTTTCATCCTTCAACTCTTTTACTTCCTTTTCTAAAGATGCAATTCGTTTTTCCAAAGAACTAATAGTCTTTCTTGATGCTCTAAGAGCTTTAACATGTATTAGTGTTTCATTATGCATTTCTTCAAACATGTCAGACAACTCATCATATGAAGGGGAAAGAGTAGAGCAAGATGAGTTTACCTCGGTTTCAGATTCATTTTTGTCCTCATTTGCCATTAGACATATATGTTGAGTTCCTTTGCTTGATTTCTCCGGTGGTCTTCCATCTTGCATGAAGCATAGATTTGCTTCTTCCTTGGAGTCATCATCGGAAGAACTAGATTCATCATCCCAAACAAGATAAGCCTTCTTGAAGTTCCTTCTATCCTTGCCTTGCTTCTTTTCATATTTGTCTTTCTTTTGAATATTTGGACAATCCGATTTGTAGTGACCGGTTTTTCCACATTCAAAGCAAGTGATGGTAAGTTGTGAGGATCCTTCATCTTTAGATCTTCTTCTAGGAGGAAATGCGGATTTCTTTGAAAAATTTTCTTAAAGAATTTTCCATACTTCTTTACGAAAAGACTCATCTCATCTTCGTCAAGACCATTTTCGGAATCTCCATCTTCTTTTTCCTCATCCTTCTCTTTGCTTGGTGTTGAGGCTTTCAAGGCAATTCCCTTGCTTTTCTTGATGGCTTGTTCCTTTAAGGTTATTCTAGTTAGCTCCATTTCATACTCTTGGAGCTTGCCGAACAAGGTTGCAAGGTCCATGGTTTTCAAATCTTTTGATTCCGTAATAGCCGTCAACTTGGGTTGCCATTCCCTATTGTGCACACTTCTCATTACCTTAGCAATTAACTCAAGGTTAGTAAAAGATTTATCTAAAGCATTTAGATGAGTGACAAGGTGTGTGAATCTCTTTTGCATACTTTGAATACTTTCATTCTCATGAATTTCAAACATTTCAAATTCTCTAGTGAGTGCATTTAATTTTGTAAATTTAACATCACTCGTTCCTTCATGGGTTATTTGAAGAATATCCCACATTTCCTTAGCATTCTTACAATTTGAAACACGAAAGTATTCATCACGACCTAAGGCATTTGTGATCAAGTTTTGAGCTCTAGCATTCCAATTCCCTTTCCTAATTTCATCTTCAATGTAATTATCTATATCTTTAGGAATATCTTCATCCTTCTCATTTTTTATAGTAGGTGGTGTGTATCCTTTTTCAACTACACTTCATACTCTTAAATCATTAGATTGAAGAAATATTTTCATCCGACTCTTCCAATAAGAATAATCGACACCATTAAAAAATGGAGGTCTAGTACTAGATGATCTCTCAAGGGGCATATCATGGTTCAAAGAAGTCATCCCTTCTCTTGAAGCGGTTAAGTTCTTTATACAAGAGTTCAAGCTCTGATACCACTTGTTGGACAGGTGGCTTCAATACTCAAGAGGGGGGTGAATTGAGTTTTACAAAATCTTTTCGCAAAGTACCTCCTTTGATGTTTTACAGACTATTTCTTCAATAAAGTGATTTGATAAAGAAGTGTCTAATAGTAAAAGCAAGTGTAGTGATCAACAAAGTAAGCAAGTGAATATATAAAGACAATCTAAGACGCAATTTTAATACTTAAAAAAAAGATTAAGGTTAGAGAAATTGCAAACTAGATGTATCCTGGTTCGGTCACCACCACCGTGACCTACGTCCAAACTGAAGCCGCTCGATCAATTCTTTTCACTAACTATCAAGCTTGAGGGTGCTTGACAAACCACTACAACTTTTCAAGACTTCGGGCTCTTGATGCCTTACACTTTTTCACTCTAAATTTTCTTAGGAATTTGGTGACCTTTCAAGTGTGTAGGGTTCACTCCCCTAGCTACTCAAGTAATCAAGGAAGGTGTTTAATAATGGCTAAGTACTCTTAAAGTACAAATAACACAAGTTGAAGAACAATGGTATATGACACTCTCACAAGAATAAAGCTCAAATAGGATTTATGATCAAGAAGACAAGAATAAGGCAAATAGGATGAGAATTAATGAGTAATGATGATCAATAAATGTGTCCCATCAATGGGAACAGTAGTCTCTATTTATATAGGGCCCCCATGGCCTTTTTCCTACTCATTTTCGCAAACTAGCCATTTTATAGCCGTTATTTTTGTCTCTGTACAGTAGGTAATCGATTACCATTGAGTGGGTAATCGATTACCATGAAGGGTAATCGATTACCATTGTTTGGTAATCGATTACCAACCTGTTGAAAGGTTGGTTTTCGCCCTAAAATGGTTTTCTCTTGATTTACATCATTTTCAAATATTGTTTGAACATTTTATGAACATTGAAAAGTATGTTTTCATGTCAAACGATGATTTAATGCATGTATTTAAAAAAAAAACTTTGAGCTTCATTCTTGTAAAGAATCAATTTACAAATAATCCTAAGTCCTACAGTATATTACTCTGAGTTTAGACTTAGTGACGTCTCTTGAAGCTTGAGTCTTGATCTTGTTTAGACTTCTTTTTGATGGTTGCTCCTTGAAGCTTTCTTCCCATGCTTGTTTGTTATCATCGAAATCGTTGAACCTTTATATTCTTTTCATGGAGTGCATTGGTTCCATATTGTGTATTGTATGGTAATTAGATGAGTTGTGTGGTGGTTGGAAGGTTGGAAAACCAATGGAAAAATAATTGATAGTATTGAAAGGTGTAATGGAACCTAGAGCAAAATATTAGGCAAAACGATGTTTGAATGATGTAAAATGAAAAATGGCACTTGATATGACATTTTCTTAACCTAAGGATGCCTAAGAAAATGAGAAAGAAAATTTAAAAAAATAAATTGTAAAATAACACTATGTAGGCCGAACCCACCTTGTCTGGGGGAGAAATTTTGACGTTTTCGTATTTTGATAGATTTGTCGTGTATTGATGATTCGTACATGGTTGTTGTGGGTTGCCGTAAGTAGATTTGAACCGGAACCGTGAGCTCGGTGGGTTGCCCTTGGTCCCGGACCAAGTGGGATTGAGGTAAGAATTTGAAACCATGCTTGAAGAGTTTATAACTTGCATGTGTTGGTATGAATTGTAAGTAATTGGGAATGTCCTCTGTGTAGGCATTTCTCTTGTATAACGAGCTCGGGGAATATATTGCCTTGGAGCTAATTGGAGAGGATTATACAAGTAACCTCTTGGTACTGGGGCTTGATCCCCTTGTGTGTTCCACCATGCCCGTTAAGGGTGATGGTAGGAAGTGTATGTAAGTAATGTAGAATAACATGTTCATGCATTTATTATGTATGTTAGTGGTACATTGGATGTACCGAGTCTCTGGCCAGTAGACAGTTTTCCTTCGGGCGTTACGGACTTCCACTGGATAGGTCTCCGAGAGGGAGTTCTAGTTGACCTAGGGTCGGGGTGTGTGATCCGGATAGGAGCACACAAGGAAGTCTCGGGTGTATATGGATGGAGGGGTGCCTTGGTTTGATGTTCTGGGAACACGCCTTGGATGAGATCCGTAGGCTTATATGCCGAGCCAATAGTCTGGACGTTGCGTGGTAGTGGCATCGACCATTCCAGCTTCGTCGTATTTTGTATCCCTATGTTCCCCTATTTATCTAAATCCTTTGCTTTATCCCGTTTTCAAGATGTTATTTTATAATATTTATATCCATCGAAGTGAGCCATTTGGCGGAGTATTCTCCAGAACCTCTGGGTTACTGAGATATATTCGTATATCTCACTCCGTCTTGGGGGCATTATTTCAGGAAGGTAGCAGTGGTGCAGGAGCGGTGGGCAAGAAGCCCATGGGATGACTAGCTGTAGGATTATGGATTTTGTATTTTGGTGGCCATTAGGCCTAGGCTAGACTTAGGGCATGAACATTGCATATGTATTTAGGAGGAGATTCATTGTCATATTTGTTCATGTCATTTTGCCTAAGTCTAGTTATATATGTCATTTTGAGGTTTATCCATCATGTTGTATTTAAGGATTTTGAGTTGTAAAGTGTAGTATTTCATTTGGAAGTTGTAATTTGTACATGAATACTTGATGTAATATGAAGCATATAATATGATGAAAGGGCAATAGGCCTATTTTAGGATTATGATTTTGTGTATGTTTAGAAAATGCATGCAAATGGACATTGGTGATTGAAATATGCTAAGTGTAAATAAAGTAAGAAATATGATATGAATTGAGTAGTTTAATATAAACTGTGATGGGTTGTAAGAGCCCCAAGGCATTGTTGGTCCTTGTGTGTGCCACCCAATGATTATTAGGTACATTTGAGGTCATAGAGCACTTGGTCAAATTTGGGGATTATTGGAAAAACAAAGGAAACTCTGGCGAATTTTCTAGAAATTGGCAGGATTTAGACGAACTTTGAGAGATCATAACTCCCTCCATAGAGGTCTGATGGGGACGTTCCATATGCCATTTTGAAGCTTGAGATGTCCTATATCTTGTGGTAAAATTATGAGTTGGGAGTCGGCCTATAGAAGGCAGAGAACACAGACTGCCCATTTGCTTACTGCACATGTGGCAGTTCTGGATCTGTCTTGGAAACATTATTCCCGCTTCGTTTATTGGTCAAATTAGGTGTATGATATATCAAATTTATGGTTGATGTGTTTAGTTTGTGGTATAAAAATTTGAGAGCAATTGGATGAGTGGACATTCTGCATTAATTGTTTTAGTGAGGGATGTTTGGAACTATTTTGGGGTTGGTGGCAGCTTTGCTTGTCCAACTTCAAACGGCGATATCCAGAGCAAACGAGCTCTAAATAACTCATGTGATAGCTTCCTAGAAAGGTAATGGAGTCTAGAATAACATACTAAAATATGAAGAGCGCGCGTCATGCAGTTTGTCCGCAGAAAAATAAGGAGCGAACCATGTTCGGAAATGTAGAAAACTTAAAAGTGACATTTTGGCTAAGTGGGTTTATAGGAACCCCGTAGTGACTTGAGAGATGTAAAACAAGTTATAAAATTAGTTTAAATAATTATTTCCGCAAAGAGTTTATAGTTACGGTCACAACTTTTATTTATTACGCTTCTTATTGTTGTAAACGTTCGCGTAATAAACAGAAAAAGTTTACTCGCATTTTTATAAATAAACTATTGTGATTGTAACTACGCTTAATATCATAATTAATGTTAACAATACCGGTGTACAACGGGCTGTTACACGATACATCTCCTCACCCTAGGTTTAATGGGAAGGTAACCGAGACGAAAGAAAATACATACAGTAACCAAATACATTTAATAGGATGATCATGTCATTAACCTAACTAGCTCTGGGGCAACAAAGCATTGCTAGTGCTCTCTATTGTCATTAAATGGGTTGTGGTCTTCTTGGGCCCAAGCCCATTTATGTCAGTGGCTATGTGGGGCCTAATGGGTTACACACTAACACCTTATTGTCTTGACATAATAGCATTAAAGGTTTTGGGCCTAATAATGGTTGTTAGCCCAAGAAGAAGTTTGGATGCCCACCTAAGAGGGAAAGGGGCGTATGAATTGTAGTAATAGGCTTGGATGGTCCAAGACATTATTAATTAATTTAATTAGTTAAATTAATTATCTAATGTTTAAATTTAAAATTTGAATTTTGAATTTGAATTTTGAATTTAAATATTTGAATTTTGAATTTAAATGTTTAAATTTGAATTGGCTATGAAAGGTTGTTTCATAACAAAAGGATGAGAAGAGATCTTGATAGTATCTTGTCAAGATCAAATCCCAAGTATCAAGAGGAGGTTTTTGGACAGCATCAAGGCTGATTTGGGTGGTCTAATGATGGTCATTTGGCCAACAAATTTAGCTCCATTCTGATTTGGTTTGTTGTGGAAATATTTGAGTTAGTTGATTCAATTTGAATTGCAACTACTCAATATTTTTGGACTCCATTTGGGCTGAATGGGGTGCACCATATGGCTGACTATGTGATGGTTATTTGGCCAGATTTTTGACAAGTAGTTGACTTAGTCTTACGAGGATAGGATAGGAGTTTGTTGGCTAGATTTGATTTGCAACAACTCCACTCTCTCCTCCACCAAAGGGGTGCTCCATGATCAGATTTTGTGGAGAAAAATCTGACTCAAACCTATTGCTCTCTCCTCTCCTTAAGTGTTTTCCTTTTGGACATTATTTTTCTAAGGTTTTTGAGAAAAAAAACTGCCCTTCCTTCTCTACTAATTCATGCGCCACTTTTGTGTATTTTCTTGCTGAAAATTCACTCATCTAAACACCTTGAAACCTTGCCTCCTTCCTCTCCTATTGGGACACCTAGCTTGCTTCCTTTTGGTGTTCGATTGGTAGTTTTCAAGAACGGTTCTTGCATCTTGACAAAGGGTGGTGTGGATCAACATTAGAGGGTTTGAACCTTCAAGCCTAACATTGATCATCTTCGAGTTTTGAATTACAAACAAGGTAACATTCTATCCTAAAGCATGTATCTTGAATTGGTATGTGTAATTCTGCTTTGAAAATTTTTTGTTTTCTTCCTCACATGCCTACAGCCTTCAAAGCCCATTCTTTCAAGTGGTATCAGAGCGCAGTTGCTTTACTATCGACAGGTGATGGTACCTTGTTTGTAAAATTCGTTCTTTACGATCAAGATTGTATTTTACATTTGAATTATTTGAATTCAATCTTCTAAGCGTTAAAGGTTAATGTTTTCATGTAAATTTACGGTCAAAAGTTCTTTAAAGAGTTAAAGCTTGAAACTTTGCATATGGATTTTGAATTACAATGCTTTAAATTGTTAAAGTTTATGTTTTATGAACATGTTAATGTGATTGCTATGTTCATATATCTATATGTGTTCATGGTTTTGTTTTTTCTTTCTTTGTGAAAGTTTTGAAAAGAAACACCTTTTTGGAAAGGGAATAATTTGGCCATTAGGGGTACTTTATGTACCTTGATTGTTTTCTCATTTTTCTCCATGATTTTGTTTCAAAATGCATGAATGGTTCTAGGCATGTCTTGGTCACATGAATAAAAATCAATGTTCTTAATTTTGTTCATTTGATCTTGATAATTTTGTGTCTTTGCTTGTATGAATTGTTCATGAGCATAGCATGAAATTTTTGTGACAAAATTTATCATATATGTGCATATATGGTTCGGCCATACAGGGAATGATGGCTGCATGTGTTGTTTAATTTTTGTGTTCTTTGAGAAAGAGACAACAAAATTTGAATTATATTAATTGATGTATAATTCGGCCATTTAGAGAAAAATTAGGAAAATTTGAATCAAGATTCTTGTTATGATATTTTAATTGTTAAAATGTTAAGACGTATGTATAAACATGTTTTGTGATATTCGATATTTTGTACTTGCAAGTTGTCTAACTTTTCAGGTGCAAATTAGAAGGGGATAGTCATGGTGCCCGATTTAAAAAATTTCGAATTTTGGCTTTAATTTTAAATTGCAGATCTAAATTTGAATTTTAAATTTTTGTATATTCATTTGTCCCTCCAAAGATGTATTGGAGTTTCTTTAATTATTTTGTAATTAGAGAATTAGGCTAGTGACGTTTAGACGAGAAGTAGTCGTGGCCTAAAGAGCAAGATGGAAGAATGCGCGAGCACCATGACCGTCTCAAATAAAACTGTTTTATTTATATATGCTTGTATGTTTTAAAACGACTAGTATGCATGAGATAGTGTATCGCGGATGTATACTTTTATGGCTTAAAACGACTAGTATGCATGAATTGGACAAATCGCGTTTGCATGCTTTATTGTGCACGTCCAATTACAACTAGTGTAATTCGATAGATGTTTAACATAGGTTACAACTAGCATGATAATAATATATATGCGTTTGATGAGACTTAGTAAACCCTAAATAAAAGGAACCCTTAAAGGAATCAATTATTAAGCGCATGATTACCTCCCACCACCAATATTACTCAAACCTCCTCTAAATAATGGTGCTCCACAACTTAGTTGGGACCCACTGTTTCGTTGAGTGAGAGAAGTATTACAAGTGTAAGACACTTAGGGTGCTGGTTAGTGCTTAACTGAGTGAATGAGTTGCAGGCTCAGCTGGGCTTATGTGCTTAGGGTAATAGTGTTAGGTTGGTTGCATGAGATGCACTATTAAGTGACAAGTATAACACCTCACAATTTTAAATCAAGTAATTAAAATATTAAGTGAGCAATCAAGTGATGGATTAGCGAAAATCCTAAAGATTATGCCAAAATACAAAGAAAGGGCAAAACGGTAATTAGCCAACACGCAACCCTATGAAGATAAAAATTGAGTAGAATGTCTCAGATGATAAAAATAACCCTGGAAATGGGTTCAGAACGAAAAATTGAGTGGATAGGCAAGTTTCAGAAAAATCAGTGAATAGTGTTTTTCGCGGGTAAAAATACCGCGTTACGATTGCACCGTAAAACGTGCCAATTGAATTTCGAGCTCTAGGTTTCAAATATGAGTTACAAATGGTCTATTGAGTTAGGAAATATAAGTGTTGATAAAATTTGATGAAAGTAAGTCATTTTGGGGAAGCGTGCCAACGGCGCTCGCAGTAGCTTAAAACAGTGTTTTCTCCGAACGATCGGAAAACTTTGAACTCACCTAATCAAGTATAATTAAAGGAGAATGGTTAATCTTAAAAATTAGAGTTTCTAAATAGGTTGTGAATTTACAAGCATTTAGTGGAATCGTAGAGAAATCCGGATGAGTTTTAAGTCGCGTGAGGTGGCGTGGGACCCACCCCACTTAAAATCCACTTAATCCACCTCATCACTACTATTCATCATCACCTTCTCTCCTCCCCTTTCAGCCAAAACCCGCAGCCCCTTCACCAACAACACCATTTTTGCTTCAAATTTTCATTTCATCATAACTTTGTCATTTTAGCACCAAATCAAGCGATTTTTGTGTTGAAATTTGTTGGAAACAACCTTCCAAACACATTGGTGGTATCCATTCACCTTGAAACCCTCTCATTGGTGAGTTATTGGGCAAAATCAGCATCGAAAATTTGGGGGAAAAATGGAGTTTCATGGAGTCATTTGAGCTTCCATTGCTTGGAGGAGTCTTGGGTTAGCTTCTAGCCTTTGTTGTGAGTATGTTTCCATCCCATTTACATGGTTTAATTGTGATTGAATTTTTGGAAACCTAAAGCTTGAATCTGATGATTTGTGTTGTTAGAGAGCTCAATTGGAAAATGTGTATTAGATGATAATGTCTTAGAATGATGTGTGAGAGCTAGAAATGCCATGAAAATTATTGATGAAAATTATGAAAATTTAACTTAGAAATTTTGAGGAATGTCATGACTTTGTGTTTTGGAATTTTGTTGGGAATTAATTAATGAGTTGTTGTATGATTATATGATGATATAATGTGGTTGTGTGAGGTGTGGAGTGATTAAAAGTGAATGGAAATCCTAGAATTGCCCTAGGTTACAACTTGGCCTTTAAAGGAAAATTAAGGAATTGATGTTGTTGGAAATTGTTTGAGTGATGAATTATGTGTTAAAAAGGTAATTAGATGGGTTGTGTGGTGATTGGCAAGTGGAAGAATCAATGCAAAAATAATAAGTGGCTTAGTTGGCATAAAGAACCTAGAGTGAAATATTTCGCAAAACGATGCGTAAATGTCGTAAAACGGAAAAAATGACGATTGAACTAGCCTCTAAGCAACCTAAGGAAGCGTAATAAAATGAGAAAGAAAATTTAGAAAAATAAAAGTGGAAATAAGCCTAGGATGGCCGAACCTACCAAGTGTGGGTGAGGTGATTTTGTGATTTTGCGTTTTGATGATATTTGACGCGTACTGATGGATGTACGTAATTGTATAGGTTGTCGTACGTTGACTTGAATCCCGAAACTTGAATCTGGGAGTTACCCTTGGACTTGGACCATGTGGATTGAGGTATGTATTTAGTTCAATGCATGTATAATTGTAAATTAGCATGTATTGTTTGAATTATAAGAGATTGGGAATGTCCTCTGTGTAGGCATTCCACTGTGTACCAAGTTGTGGGATAAGCTGCTGCGGAGCTAGTGAGGAAATTACTTAAGGTAACCTCTTGGTACTGGGGCTTGTTCCCTTTTTCTGTTCCACCTTGCCAGTTGATGGCAACGGTAGGAAGTGTGTATGAATAGTATAGAACACATGAGCATGCATGCATTATTGCTATGGGTACTGCGGTACCGAGTCTCTGGCCAGTAGACAGTTTTATTAGCCTTCGGGCATTTTCGGACTTCCGCTGGATAGGTCTCCAGGAGGGAGTTCCAGTTGACTGCGTGTCATGGTGTGTGATCCGGGTAGGAGCACACTAGGAATGTCTTTGGCGTTTTGGTTGGTTTGGGCATCATGGTTGTGGTTTCTGTGAACACACCTTGGATGATACCCATAGGCTTATATATGCCCAGGGCGTACGTGGAATTGGGGTTACCATCCCGTATCGTCGTAGTTTGTTTCTTTATATTCCCCATTTCTCTAAATCCCTTGCTATATCCCGTTTTCAAAGTGGTTGTTTTATTCTATTGATATGCATCGAAGTGAACCATTGGGTGGAGTTTTCTCCAGAACCTCTTGGTTACTGAGATATATTCGTATATCTCACCCCGTCTCGGGGCATTTATTTCAGGATGTACCTGTAGCGTTGGAGCAGCGGGCAAGAGGCCCGCAGGGTGATAGAGGAACATTTTCAGTATTTGGCATATTGTTCATGTTGGCATGCCTAGGTCTAGCAGTTTGAATCATTTAAATTTATGTCTAAATTTGTAATTGGTGTTGTAATATTGTAAAAGGCAATTTGAAGTTAAAGTCGTAAGTTGTAATATTTAAGTGTATGTTGTAAATGTAAGAGAGGCATGATGTTAAAAAATGGAAGGATTTTAGGCCTATGTTAGAGTTATGATTACATGATTATATTGTGAAACTACATGTGAATGGGACCTATGTGATTGAAACAAGTAAGAAATATAATGTGAGCTCTATTGTATAAACTGTGTAATAACTATAAACTGGATTGGGTTGTAAGTGCCCCAAGGCGTTGTTGGTCCTTGTGTGTGCCACCCATTGGATTATTACTGTATTATCATGTGTTTATTAGGTACATTTGAGGTTTAAATGATCGTTTACAATTTTGGGATTATTGGAAAAACAAAGGAAACTCTGGCGAAATTTCTGTAGAATTGGCAGATTTTAGGCGAACTTCGGGAGAGCATATCTCCCTCCATAGAGGTCCAATAGGGACGTTCCATACGCCATTTTGAAGGTTGAGATGTCCTCTACATTTTGTCAAAATTTGAGGAAATTCTGGGTTGATCTTCGACCTGAAAAAAATAGAGAAACACGGACTGCTCATGTGCCCCTGCACCTGAGGCAGATTCTGGACCGGATTTGGGAAATTAATTCCCGCTTCGTTTCTCAGTCAAATTAAGCGTGTAAATATCAAAATGAATTTTGAGATGTCTAGTTTGTAGGATAAAAATTTGAGAGCAAATGGATGAGTGGATTGAGTGCAGTAATTCGAGTAATGTGAGTGGTTTGGAGCTATTTTGTTGGGGTTGTTTGGCTAATTGCTTATCCAAATTCAAACGGCGATAACCGGAGCAAATGAGCTCCGAATTGAGCGTATGATAGCTTGCTAAAAAGGTAATTAAGTAAGACAAAGATATAATCCCAGAAGAAGGTTTGGTTGCGAGCGGTGTGGTCGCAGAAAAATTAAGAGTGAAATATGTCCGAATAGGTAAAAAAGTAAAGTTTGGAAATTGGCTAAGTGGGTTTATGGAAACCCCTTAGTAACTTATAATAAGTAAAGTAAGTTATACAAATAGTTTAAATAAGTCTTCCGCAAGAGTTTACGGTTACGGTCACAGCTTTTAATTATTACGCTTTTTATGTTTTAAATGCTCGCGTAATAATCGAAAAACGTTTATTCGCATTTTTATAAATGAATTGTTGTGATTGTAACTGCGCTTAATATCATAATTAATGTTAACAATACCGGTGTACAACGGGCTGTTACAACAAGGAGTTGTCAACCTAATGTTAAGAGAATGTATGAGATACTGATGATAAGGATCAACCCATTATTTAATTTAATCTTGCAGTCTCAGACAAGGGTTAAAATAAACAAACGCACTATTAAAATCCTACTAAGGTAAAATCTAAAAGTAGAATAACCCTAAGTCAGATTTTAAGGGTCATTGACTTGGATAAAATAGTGGGAGGGGCATATTATTTAAAAGTCTTTAATAATTTGTTCTTATTACATGACAATATATATATATATATTAATTAATTTATCTTTACATCTTTTTTAGTTTTAGTATGACTAATCCAATGTCACTGCGCTTGATAAGTCTCCAATTTACTATGTTTTAAGGGTCAATATGAGTATGAAATTGAATTAAAAGTAATTAAAAGTTATGAGAATTATAATTAAATTGTTATTTTATTCTCAATAATATTCTCATAAGATTTCTGATATTTTGCAGTAATTTCAGCTCAATAAAGAGATAATTGGAGATATCAAATAGAGTTGCTTTGAATTTCTGAATCATTGAAGATTTTATCAAATCTTCCTTTCAATATTTTTTAGGAAAGTTTCACATTAAATTAAAAAGAGGAAGATTTGAAGGATTTGGTCAAAGATATGATTAGAAGATTTGGAGGAGATTGAAATCAAGAGATATGATCAAGATTTGAATCAGAGGAGATTGAACACAAGATATACAATGAAGATTTAATCAAGATTTCTAAGCAAGGCATAAACTCTACAAATAGAGACCCAGACCTCAGAGACAAATAATCTTTGGCTGGAGAGAATTCTTGGAGGCTCACGCTGGAGATCAGGATTCCACCGAAGTTGAAGATCGGAGATCATTGATTCTTCATCTTCTTCTTCTTTTTCCTTATTGCTTTTATGGATTCTTTTTATTATTTTAATTTGTTTAAGCCAGCTATGTCTGGATAGTTTGTTTTTGTAGTTGGAATCACGAACCGATGTGAATCCTTTATAATTTCTGTATTGATATTTTATAAGTCTACCTGATTTAATTTTTCATATCCTGTTTAGAACTGATCACTCTAAATTATAGGGCTTTGAGGGTTAGAATTCACAATAGACCTATTTGGGTTTTAATCTGGACAATGGTAGAATAATAATTTGTGTATGATCTAGACATAGGCTTACATAAATTGTAGACTCATAATTCATTTGCTTAATGCTTAATTCAAGAGGGATTACTAAGACATTAGAATTCTGATTGGGTTAAAGGGTTGAAATCACTAAGACATTAGGGTTCAACTATTTTATAGGAAAATAATGAATTGTCTGAACAAACGAATTAATTAATTATAAAATACAATATAGGAATATAAGGGAGGATCGGAGGTGAAATGCATCCTGGCTACAGTTTTTTTTTACAATTTTCTATCAATATTTTCTTACGTTCTTGATCTTTTCTTGAATGCGTTGGAAGTTAATTGTTTTTAATTTTCTGTTTTTAAGTATTATTTTATTTTAAATTCTGTTTTTAAATTATAAACACTCAATTACTTTCACAAACCAAACCAATTTTATTTTCCAACTTAAGGGGAATAGTTAAACTAGTATTTGGTGCATTAATCCTCATGGGAACGATACTCTACTTATCACTTTATTACTTGAAACGAACGGTATACTTTCCGTGTTCGCAACAAGTTTTTGGCGCCGTTGCCGGGGATTAATTACGCCAATTTTAGTTTTAACTTTCGATCTTTAAGATTGGACTTTTATTTTTATTTCTTATTATTTTATTTTTATTTTTATTTTTATTTTCAAATTTTTATTTTTTTTACTTTTTATTTATTTACTTTTTTTATTTTTTTTGTTCTCTATGATAAACTATAAACATCATGGTTGAACAATTTGAAATTCCATTAGAATTGGAAGAAGAATTGATCTACATTGAAAATGCAAAACTTTTTGGGGGTGAATATGAATAGGATCCTCACGATCTAATAGATAAATTTTTTAATTTCTGCAGTAGCGTAAGGATAAACGGAGCCACTGAAGACGCTATGAAGGTCCAATTGTTTCCCTTCTTTCTAAAAGGTAGAGCTAAGACGTGGTTGAAGTATCAACCTCGACGAAGCATCACCACATGGGAGGACATAGAATTCAAATTTCTAAGAAAATATTTTCCACCATCCAAAGCCACAAAGATTAAAAAGGAGATCGACTCCTTCGCACAAAAGGAAGGAGAACATTTATATGAAGATTGGGGTAGACTCCAGGAATTATGCAGAAGATGCCTAGTTGATGATTGGGAATTTGTTCGCATTTTATACAGCGGTATGTGCCCATTTTCAAGAATAAAATTAGATTTAGCAGATGGAATACCACTTTACACTAGGAGTTTTGATGAAGTTCTTGCACTGATCGAGAGAGTGGTTTACGATGAATACCAAGCACTCAGGGACCAACCAATAGTTGAGGAGAAGTCATCCATTCTAGCTCAAGAGAATAGAAAATGCCACACCTCTTCTCAAACAAGTCAAGATAATTCATACTTGAAGGATCAAGATGTGACAATAGCTACTAAAGAATTCGAAACCGAGAAGGAATATACTACGGAAGAAGAATCCAAAGTTGAAGAATATTTTGAAGTACGAGAAGAGCAAGAAGATGGAACATATAGGGAAGAGACCCCATCTTCGATGGCAATTACCCTCTTACATTCTCATGATGAAACACTTGAATTGGAGGATTATAAAACTGAAGAGGATGCAGATTATTAGGAGCTAGAGATGAGATCTTCAAATGAAGAAGAATGCGAGGAAGCTAATCTTGTGAGTTCAATTGAGGCATACAGCGAAAGAAGCACTAACACTCATGGCCCCATGGTAGACATACAAGTTGAGCAAGCTTATTCTGATGTTGAGACTAATGCGAATCAAGTGCCAATGACCTTATTAGAGAAAATGGGAATAAGGTATATAAGATCCGCAAAGATGACTCTACAATTGCCCGATCGCTTTGTTCAAGTGTTGGTTAATATTACTGAAAATGTATTGGTGAAGGTGGGAAGCTTTGGGTACAGAGAAAATTTTGCAGTCATTGATGTTAACGTGAACCCTGCTTTTGCTCACCTTCTTGAAGAACCATTCTTGGCCACCACAGATGCAGTGCTAGATGAGCTAAAAGATGAGGCAATTCAGAAGATGGATGGAGTCCAGGTAAGTATTCTTGATTTTAAAATTAATTCTTCATCACTTATGATTTTTCCATCAGATGTACAAGCACAATTTGTTGAAGACAAAAGGGATGGAAGAACAAAGCTCAAGAATTCTCATCTATTAAGAACCAAAAGCAAACCCAAGGTTAAGATAAAGAAATCCAAAAAGATGACTATGACCAAGGAGAAAAAGCCACATTTAGTTCTTTGCTACAAGCCACTTTGATCATCTGTCAACGTCAGGCTCATAACGTTAAACAAGCGTTAATTGGAAGGCAACTCAATAAGTTTTTCAATTTTTTTATTTTATATTATTTTTATTCTATTAGTTTTTATTTTATTTTCATTTAATTTTATTGTTTTTGTTAGTTTATTTATTTATTTGAAAAAAAAATTATTATATTTTTAATTTTTTTTTTTAAAAAGAGATGGAAAATTTTGATGTAGAATTTTAAGCTGAGATGGACTGGTCAAAGGAAAGTGAGATAAAGAAAATAGTGAGAAAATTAACAATGGCGCAAGAAGTGTCAAAGTGGCGCAAGAGGCGCCAACAATTCCAAGTTTCTAAGTTGGAGAAAAAGCACTGCGCCCCCTTTTGCGTGAAAAAAATCAAATACTGTTCGCGCCTCGAGCTCAGTATGACGCAAAACGCGCGAGCGGAATGAAGTTTCTGTCAATTCCCGCACAACGCGTAAAGTTAATGGAAAATCTGATGCAATGTGCGCCATCATTAGTAAAATTTGCGTCGCAGAAATCAGGTTCTATTAATTTTTTTTATGTATTTTATTTTTTATTCCCAAAAGATTCCTACCCAGCCGACCACCACCAAGTTCCACATACCTTCCTCCATAGGGGTGTTTGCGGTCTGGATTGGATCAGTTTTGGAAGCAAAACTCATCCGATCCAATCCCTTCGGTTTGATCATGTAATTATCCATTCGGTTTAGATTTTTTTTCAAATCCGATCCGATCCAATCCAATTTTTTTCGGTTTGGATTGGATTGGATCGGTTTTCGGTTTTTTGAATATCCTAAAATTAGTTTCATGATTATTGTGCAAATAACATCTTTTGTATATATTGGCTTTGTAAAAAAAAAATTGAAATACAAAAATATCAGTAAATAATACTATAGTTGATGAGACATGACTAAATTTTTTTTTGGATTTAGTTGATGAGTTAATGGGTCTTGAGTTTAGAAATTTTTGGGCTATGATTGGAGAAATGACAAGTAGGTAGAGAATAATTAATATATTGGATCGGGTTGGATTGAATCGGTTTTCATCAACCATCCGAAAACTGATCCAATCCAATTAAAATTTGCGGTTTTCTTTCGGTTTCTGATTTTTCGGTTTTCGGTTTATTCGGTTATCGGTTTTTCGGTTCGGTTTTCGCGGTTTAAATCGGTTTGGATCGGTTGATGAACACCCCTATTCCTCCATAGCCATCACCTATCATCTACAGCCACCGCCGAATCAAACCACCCACACAATCAGGTCTCGACTCCACCTTCAAACTTCCATCTCCATCCATCATCATCAACCGAAGCCACCAAGATCGGACTCCATAGCTACCGTTGAAGACTTCAGCCACCAACCGAAACCACCAACCGCTGGTGACCGCACCACTTCAGCCACCGGTAACCCCCATCGACTCTCTCTTCACAATCCTCCCTCAATCACCACCGCAGGAAACCACCGCTGGAAGCCACCACCACCTTCTTCCACAGTCACAACCCCAACCCACCAGCCAAGCGCCCCGACAATTTTTTTTCTCTCTCTCTCTCTTTTAAGCCTCCTCCGACCACCACCATCCAATGCACTTCGCTGGGGGTTAACTTGTCTGCATATAATGTTAGGTTAAATGAGAAAGGATAAGGTAACTTAGTGATTGACACATGTCATGGCTCTCTGAATAATGAGCGTGACCATCTTTAGGCATATTGTTGAATTAGTGAAGGTTGATATCAGATTTAATACAATTGTCATGTCCTTTGCTATATTTATTATATGGTCACTACAATTTATACGAGCACAGATTAATCTTGAAATTCTCATATGCATACCATTTGTGGGAATCATGTTTCAGTGCTGTAAAATAATTTTCACACTAAAATTGGGAATTGGTAAAGTGATGACAAAATTCTGAGTGAGTACCACACATTTTTTTTAATGTCACCATCTTTTTTTCATAGTTTTTTTTAGTACTGTATGCAGATATATACTCTTATTTTGATAATTTCTGTTGATATTCTCCTGTTATCAATATCTTGTTTTGATGTAAGTGTGTGTTCTTAGTTCATGGAATTTTTGGTTTAGTAATATTGCTGGGGACAACAATGTTTTAAATCTGGAAATTGGTTGCATGTTATGCTTGGAATGAGGAATACACACAGAGGAATATATAGGCTCATCAGGAATTTTCAAATTTAGGGAGATATCTCTAACCTTTGAAAAAAAAAAAGAACTTTATTTTATTCTAATTTTTTTTAGTTTTCTATTTTTTGTTCTACTGGTACTGATGTCTCTGAATGTTTTTCCAAAATAGCATGAGCTGAATTGGTTAATAAATTTGAATAAACTCTAGGAGGCACAGGTAAAATTGTGAGAATTCAAAATAATTTTTTTCTGTCATGACATTGCATTAAATATTATCTAGAGAATATGAGTGCTCGTTTGTGTTATTTTCTTTTTGAGAATTTTTGGATAAAGCTTTGATTTAAAAATTAGGAATTAGATTCTAGCTTGATGCCACAGCCTGTGAGGTTTGAGCCTAAACAATTAATTTTTTTTTAGAGACCTCACTGTAGTGGTACTCTAGAACTTGATCTGTTTATCTGTGATGCATTCATGAATTGAAATGATAAAGGCATTTGTTTTATTGTTAACCACTTGGCCAAATAGTCCACCTGAAATGAATTATTTTTCCCCATTGCTAGCCATTTTGAGCCTTAGACTGATTATTGTTCAATTTCTCATAAATTACTTAGCTTATATTCTTGTTGACTCACCCTTGAATGAGATTGAAATACTGATAAAAGAAAATTTAAGGTGAAGTTCTCTATTGAAAGTTAAGTGGTGAAAAGGAAAATAGTACCTCAAAGGAAAAAGAAATCGAGAAGAGGATGTGCAAAGGAAAAGAAAGAAATTGTGAAAGAAAAGTTCTGCTATAAACTATTAGCAAGAAGAAAGAAAAATGTGGTGAAAAAGGAAGAAAAAAAAATCATGAATTGAAAGGAAGGAAAACAGTGAAATCATTGTATAAGAGTTGACTGAGCCTTGAATTAAATTAAATATATTTCAATCTCACACAATAAAATTAGCTACCTTCCAAACTTTCTACCCATAAACCAGGCCACGTTACAACCCTAAAAAGACCTTTGGATCAATTTTTGCATGTTATCTATGTTCCACATCTTTAGGAATTTGAGAATAAGATCAAGCATATGGTAGTGCTATTACACTGATGGATAGAGTGATTATACCCCAAACACTTGAGTGATTAGTGTATTGTTTATCTTAGCGAGGGGTATTCAAGTTAGATGCTAATTTCCTTTTTGAAACTGAAAAGCCTTGTTTGAAATTCTCAACACTGAAAATCATTCATGCTTAGCATAGTACTCTCATGAGCTTCTGCTCTAAATTATTTGTTTGATGCGATGTAATGCTTGAATTTTATGTGTCTCTTCTCACAAGGATAAACTCTTGATTCATAGTGTTTATTCTATTTTATTGATGAGGACATCAATGTCTAAATCTGGGAATTGTTTGATAAGTCTCCAATTTACTATGTTTTAAGGGTCAATATGAGTATGAAATTGAATTAAAAGTAATTAAAAGTTATGAGAATTATAATTAAATTGTTATTTTATTCTCAATAATATTCTCATAAGATTTTTGATATTTTGCAGTAATTTCAGCTCAATAAAGAGATAATTGGAGATATCAAATAGAGTTGCTTTGAATTTCTGAATCATTGAAGATTTTATCAAATCTTCCTTTGAATATTTTTTAGGAAAGTTTCACATTAAATTAAAAAGAGGAAGATTTGAAGGATTTGGTCAAAGATGTGATTAGAAGATTTGGAGGAGATTGAAATCAAGAGATATGATCAAGATTTGAATCAGAGGAGATTGAACCCAAGATATACAATGAAGATTTGATCAAGATTTCTAAGCAAGGCATAAACTCTATAAATAGAGACCCAGACCTCAGAGACAAATAATCTTTGGCTGGAGAGAATTCTTGGAGGCTCACGCTGGAGATCAGGATTCCACCGAAGTTGAAGACTGGAGATCATTGATTCTTCATCTTCTTCTTCTTTTTCCTTATTGCTTTTATGAATTTTTATTATTATTTTAATTTGTTTAAGCCAGCTATGTTTGGCTAGTTTGCTTTTGTAGTTGGGATCACGGACCCGATGTGAATCCTTTATAATTTCTGTATTGATATTTTATAAGTTAATTAGTTAGTTTGTTTTATTCTACCTGATTTAATTTTTCATATCCTGTTTAGAACTGATCACTCTAAATTATAGGGCTTTGAGGGTTAGAATTCACAATAGACATACTGGGGTTTTAATCTGGACAATGGTAGAATAATAATTTGTGTATGATCTAGACATAGGCTTACATAAAGTGCAGACTCATAATTCATTTGCTTAATGCTTAATTCAAGAGGGATTACTAAGACATTAAAATTCTGATTGGGTTTAAGGGTTGAAATCACTAAGACATTAGGGTTCAACTATTTTATAGGGAAATAATGAATTGTCTGAACAAACGAATTAATTAATTATAAAATACAATATAGGAATATAAGGGAGGATCGGAGGTGAAGTGATCCTGGCTACAATATTTTTTTACAATTTTCTATCAATATTTTCTTACGTTCTTGATCTTTTCTTGAATGCGTTGGAAGTTAATTGTTTTTAATTTTTTGTTTTTAAATATTTTTTTTTTTAAATTCTGTTTTTAAATTATAAACACTCAATTACTTTCACAAACCAAACCAATTTTATTTTTCAACTTAAGGGGAATAGTTAAACTAGTACTTGGTGCATTAATCCTCGTGGGAACGATACTCTACTTATCACTTTATTACTTGAAACGAACGGTATACTTGTCGTGTTCGTAACAAGATATGATTATAATATTTGAAGGATTGATTCAAAGATATGATTAGAGATTCTAGACAAGATTCTATTGAAGATTTGATCAAGATTTCTAAGCAAGGCATAAACTCTATAAATAGAGACCCAGACCTCATAACAAACAATCTTTGGCTAGAGAGAATTCTTGGAGGCTCACGCTGGAGATCAGGATTCCGACGAAGTGGATGACCGGAGATCATTGATTCTTCTTCTTCTTCTCCTTCTCCTTCTTCTTTATTGCTTTTATGAATTCCTTTTATTTTAATTTGTTTAAGCCAACTATGTCTGGCTAGTTTCTTTTTGTAGTTGGGATTATGGACCCAATGTGAACTCTTTATAATTTATGTATTGATATTTTATAAGTTAATTAGTTAGTTTGTTTTATTCTACTTGGTTTAATTTTTCATATCCTGTTTAGAACTGATCACTTTAAGTTATAGGGTTTTAAGGGTTAGAATTCACAATAGACATATTGAGGTTTTAATCTGGACAAGGGTAGAATAACAATTTGTGTATGATCTAGACATAGGCTTACATAAATTGCAGACTTATAATTCATTTGCTTAATGCTTAATTCAAGAGGGATTACTAAGACATTAGAATTCTGATTGGGTTAAAGGGTTGAAATCACTAAGACATTAGGGTTCAACTATTTTATAGGGAAATAATGAATTGTCTGAACGAACGAATTAATTAATTATAAAATTCAATATAGGAATATAAGGGAGGATCAGAGGTGAAGTGCATCCTGGCTACAATCTTTTTACAATTTTTCATAACTCTTATTTTCTTGACATTCTTGATCTTTTCTTGCATGCTTTTTAAATATTATTGTTTTTAAATTCTGTTTTGAAATTCCAAAATCAATTATCTTCACAATTCAAACCAATTTTATTTTCCAACTTAAGGGGAATAGTTAAAATAGTATTTGGTGCATTAATTTTGTGGGAACGATACTCTACTTATTACATGACAATATATATATATATATATATATATATATATTAATTAATTTATCTTTACATCTTTTTCAGTTTTAGTATGACTAATCCACTGTCACTGAGCTCTATACTCGATACAAACAAACAGACCGGTTCAAACTTTATGGACTGGTATCGAAACATGAGAATTGTTCTTAGGGCCGAAAAGATTGCTTATGTTCTAGATGCTGACTTACCTGTAGCTCCTAAGGAAGGGGAAGCTGATTATGAAAGTTTCGATTTCAAAGCTCATAAACAGCACATGGATGACAATGTGATGGCAGTCTGCATTATGTTGGCATCCATATCGCCTGAACTGCAAAAGCAGCATGAGTATATGGATGCTCCCTCTATTATCTTGCATCTCAAGGAGTTGTATGATATTAAAGGCAGGCATGAGAGGTATGAGGCCTCTAGAGAATTGTTCTCATGCAGGATGTCTGAGAGCATGTCTGTGAGCAGTCATGTTCTTAAGATGATCAGGCTCATTGAGAAGCTAGGAAATCTAGGCTTCATGATGGATGTCGAGCTAAGTAATGACTTAGTCCTCACCTTACTTCCACCTTCTTCAGTCAATTCATTATGAATTACAACATGTATGGGATGCTTGCGAGCTTGCCTGAGTTGTTAAGTTTGTTAACAACTGCTGAAGTGTCTATCAAGAAGGATAAGACACAAGCTCTTCTGATCGGTGGGCCTAATAAGGCCAAGGGTAAGGGCAATGAGCCTACTAAGGGAAACTCCCTTAAGCCCAAAGGAAAACCCAAGAAGAAGAAAGGAAAAAAGAAGGGTAAGAGTGCACCCAAGGACAAAAGCGATGTTGTGTGCTTCCATTGTGGCAAGAATGGCCATTGGGAGAGGAATTGTCCAGACTACCTGAAGAGTGTGAAGGACAAGAAGCACGGTGATGCTTCTACCTCAGGTATTTACATGATTGAGATAAATTATTCTTATGCTAATTCGACTTCATGGGTATTGGATACCGGTTGTGGTTCTCATATCTGCAATACGTTGCAGGTGCTTAGGAGCCCCAGGAGATTGGAGAAGAACGAGGTGGACCTCCGCGTTGGTAATGGAGCAAGAGTTGCTGCTCATGCTGTTGGAGATACCAACCTCATTTTGCCTATGGGCCTTTTATTGCATTTGAATAATTGTCTTTATGTTCCTAGCATTTCTAGAAACATTATTTCTATTTCTTGTTTAGAACGAGATGGTTTTTCTTTCACTATTAGGGATGGTACATTTTCTATCATTTTGAATGATATTATTTTTGGTACTGCTTCTTTAATAAATGGCTTATATGTTTTGGAAATGGGAACTTAAGTGCTCAATGTAAATATGAAACGACCTAGGACATATAATCAATCTTATCTTTGGCACTGTAGACTAGGGCACATAAACAAAACAAGATTGTCTAGGATGCATGCAAATGGATACCTAGATTCCATGGATTTGGAATCTTATGGACAATGTGAATCTTGTCTAGCTGGGAAAATGACTCGTCAGAAGCACAAAGGGCTTGAAAGTCATAGGGCTAGTGACTTATTAGAACTCATTCACTCTGATGTTTGTGGCCCAATGTCTATAGAGGCTAGAGGAAGATACTCCTATTTCATTACCTTTACTGATGATAAATCAAGATTTGGGTATGTGTACCTGATGAGACATAAATCCGAAGCCTTTGAAAAATTCAAAGAGTATAGGAATGAGGTAGAGAAACAACGTGGCAAGATGATTAAGACATTGTGATCAGATCGTGGTGGTGAATATCTGAGCCATGAGTTTCAGGATTATCTGAGAGAAAATGGAATTCTCTCGCAGCTTACTACACCTTACACAGCACACTAAAATGGTGTCTCCTAAAGGAGAAACAGGACCTTGTTAGACATGGTCAGGTCTATGATGAGTGAGACTCAACTTCCAAAATCGTTTTGGGGATATGCCTTAGACACAGCGGCATACCTTCTAAATAGGGTACCGTCTAAATCTGTTCAGACCACACCATATGAGATATGGAATGGTAAGAGACCCAACCTGAGTTATATAACACGTCGACATTCTAAATTATATATTAAAATATTAAACATTGATTAAAGGGAAGGATTAATGAAAATCCTGAGAATTAGGTCAAAATACAAAGGAAGGGTAAAACGGTAATTAGCCAACACGCAACCCTAGGAAGAAAAAAAGTGAGTAAAAGGTCTCAGATGATAAAAATAACCCTGGAAAAGGATTCAGAACAAAAAATTGAGTGGTTAGGCAAGTTTAAGAAAATTCAGTGAATAGTGTTTTTACCGGGTAAAAATATCGTCGTACAGTTGCACCGTAAAGCGTGTCGGTTGAGTTTTGAGCTCTAATTTTTGAATACAAGTTATAAATGGTATATACGACTAGGAAATATGATTTCTGATGAAAATTGATGGAAATTAGTAAGTTTGGGAAAGCGTGCCAACGACGCGCGTAACAGCTTAAAACATCATTTTCTCCGAACGACCAAAAAACTCCGGATTCATCTGATCAAGGGTAATTAAAGGACAACGGTTAATGTTAAAAATTAGAGTTTCTAAATAGGTTATGAAATTATGGACGTTTAGTGGAATCAGAGGGAGTTTTGAATTAGTTTGAAATCGCGTGAGGTGGCGGTGGGGCCCACCTCACTTAAGTCACTTAAGACACATGTGCATATGCACTATTCATCATTTCCCACCCTCACTCTCTCTCTCTCTCTCAAAACCGTGATTTTCTCTCTCCTCACACCATTTCTCTTTCAAAATTTCTTTCTTCCATTACTCACTCCGTACAACTCCAAATCAAGAAAAGTTTGTGAGCAAAGTTGTTTGAAATCATCATCCAAACACAACCCACCGATTATTTTTCCTTGAAACCCTCTCATTTGAGAGATATGGGGAAAAACCAGCAACAAAAATTGAGAGGAATTTTGTGATTTTGGAGTTGTTTTCTTAAGCTATTGCTTGGAGATCACTTGCAGGAGTCTTGTGACTTGATTGTGGGTAAGATTCAACACCTTTCATGGATTGATTTGATGATTTAATTTCATGAAAACCTAGAGCTTGTATTCTTGATTTATGGAGTTAGAGAGCTCAAATGGAAAATGTTTGTACATAAATATGTCTTTGAATGATGTGTAGAAGCCATAAATGCAATAAAAATTATTAGTGAAAATATGATTTTTAACTTAGGAAAATTTTGATGGTGTCATGACTTTGTGTTTTGAATTGTTGTTAGGATTGTGTAATTGGATTGTTGGAGGTGTATATGAGTTAATAATGGGATGATAGGATGTATTACATTGCTAAATTGAATTGAGTGGTCCTTGGTGTGGGCATTTGTTGATTTCGGCCAAGAAGGAAAAATAAGGGAAATGATGTTGTTGAAATTATTTGGATGATGTGTTGTGTATTGTATGGTAATTAGATGGGTTGTTTGGTGGATGGAAGGTTGGAAAACCAATGGAAAAATAATTGATAGTGTTGAGAGGTGAAATGGAACCTAGAGTAAAATATTAGGCAAAACGATGTTTGAATGATAAAAATGAAAAATGGCACTTGATATGACCTTTTGGTAACCTAAGGATGCCTAAGAAAATAAGAAAGAAAATTTAGAAAAATAAATTGCAAATTAACACTATAGAGGCCGAACCTACATTGTGTAAGGGAGGATTTTTGACGTTTTCGTATTTTGATATATTTGTCGTGTATTGATGATTCGTACATGGTAATGGTAGGTTTCCGTACATAGATTTGAACCCCGAACCGTGAGTTCGGTGCATTGGCCTTCGTCCCGGACCAAGTGGGATTGAGGTGAGTAATTGGAACCATGCTTGTATAATTGGTAACTTGCATGTGTTTGTATGAATTGTAAGTAATTAGGAATGTCCCCTGTGTAGGCATTTCTGCTGTATAACGAGCTCAGAGAATATATTACTGGAAGCTAAGTGAAGAGGACTATACAGGTAACCTCTTGCTACTGGGGCTTGATCCCCTTGTGTGTTCCACCATGCCCGTTGAGGGTGATGGTAGGAAGTGTATGTAAGTAATGTAGAATAACATGATCATGCATGTAGTATGTATATTGGTACATAGGATGTACCGAGTCTCTGGCCAGTAGACAGTTTTGCCTTCGGGCGTTACGGACTTCCACTAGATAGGTCTCCGAGAGGGAGTTTGTAACACCCCGTGTATACTCGGAATATTAACATTACATCGTATTAAGCGGTGCTTAATTAAAAATGCGGAATATTCTTTTTCTTTTCAATTATGACGTCATCATCAATTACCAACTTGATTACTTAATCAATTTCACAAAATATCGCCTGTATGTAAATTGCAATAAGACATCTACTGAAATACCTCAATATATAGATAAAGTGTGTATCTAAATCACGGTATTACATCTCATAATTCGGACAATATCCTGATACATTATTACAACTCCAAAAGACTCAAGACATAAACAAGACATAACAATACTATGTGTCATGGACAATCCCAATGCTCACCAAATAAACATAGTAAACAACAAGTCTCAACATAAAACTCCAAAACATAACTAAAGCTATAAGCATAAACAGCATGCAAATCCAGCATCCAATCATGGCAGCATAATATAACAGCAATCTAACTCAGCTCCGGCCTCCTGCCGCCTGAGGTCTCAACATTACCTGACCCTGAAATAAGCATTCCCCAAACGTGGGGTGAGATCTCTAAACAAGAAATCTCAGTAAGACAAGGGGTCCTCAAAGATCTTCCACCTCAAGCTCACTTACATGTGCAATATAAGTTCTAAAAGCATTTATATCATTATCAGTTCCAAAACTATGTAGTGCAACAGATATCTATGGCATGTGTGTAATCACTATCTACTGGCCAGAGAAATGTAGGAATACGTCTATTCCCTACATGTAGTACAAGGAACACCGCTTGCACCTCACCCACAGCCTCACCCTCTTGTATGTTTTACATACTCAGGCTTACCGTATAGGTGGAACACCTCCATGCATATCAATAAGGCACTAACATACAATAACTCAACAGCATTTCCAAAACATCAAAAGCATGTAACACAACATGCATATACCATATCCCCATGGGACATGGTGGAACCACAACATGGCTAAACCGAGGACACGAAAGCTTACCTGTACCCATATGCCCCTCCGACTCGAACTTGGTATCACAAGGGTCCACACCACAAATAAAATCCAATGCACTCAAAGATCTGATTCAATGACCATCATAGTATCAATATACTTATTCTAAAATTCTAAGGAAATGGAGTATTATTTTCTTTTTCATTTCGAACCGAAGATCCTTTCTAAGATATACCATTTAACTTATTTAATTTTTTATGATTATTATTTTATAAATAAATATATTTATATATATATATATATATATATATATATATATATATATATATATATATATATACCAAATTATAAAAGTAAGCATGTTTTTCTTTTTAACAACTCCTGTACGATATATATGTATATATGAATACTTTGACATAATATAAAAGTACGCATGCCTTTTTTAACAACTTTTTCTCTCTCGGTTATATATACATATATAACACCAAACGAAGGCACACGAAACAAAGGTAGCTCCCTGGGTGAACGAAAGCTAACCACGTTATACATATATATATATATATTCATTTTTTTTTTGATATTCTGCACACTTTGTTGGACATAAACATGCATATATATATTTATATAATTATATATAGTACATATATTATATATAAATATATATAAAGTTACAAATATAAATATAAATATATATATATATATATATATATCTCCAAGAATAGTAACAGTAACGTAAGTTAACAATATATATATATATATATATATATATATATATATATGTATAACTTTGACATCGGATACCAAAACCAATAAAACCACTGAATCAATAAAATTTCGCAAGTATCTGAATGGTCATGTAAAGTGACAAAACAACACTACAAAGTGACAGAACAATATGGCACTCTACAGAAAAAAATAGCGGACAGTGATTTCAAAATTGATATTGCAACAGTAACACATAACAAGAGGTATAACCAATTTATTTATTTACAAAGGGATAATTAAGTTTACCTTGGTTCTTTTTAGAATAGAAAAATGAAAACTTGAGAGGTTTAGAAAGCACCCAAATCTTCAACAAAGGGTTCTCCTTCAACACAACTAAAGCTTTAATGGATGGGTGGTGTTTCAATGGAAGAGAGGAAGAAAAAAATGAAAACTTTAGAGAAGAAGGCTAGGACTCCAAGAAACTCTAAAGAGAAGCCACACTCAGCCGCTGAGTTTCTTTCAAAAAAACACACCTAGGGTTTTGTGCCCAACTATTGTATTTATAGGCCACTTAAGGGTTAAAACACACAATATTAACTTTAATTGCTACACTTAGCATTTTAATCTCAAACTCTGGATTCATAACCTACTCAATTTTACAAGAATTTTCATATTTTTATTATATTTCTCTGAGCACCTTTTCGGTACGCGTTTTTCATAGCCAGTATCAGTTTCTGGCATCAGTTCTCATTATTTTGACTTGAAACTCGTTTTACAAGTCCTATATATTATTCTAGTAATTATCATGCACTTACATTAATTTTCCGGGATACTTTTTCAGTACGCATTTATACCGACTAGCAGAACCGGTATCTGCACCTTTCTTCCGAAAAGCGACTTTCAGCATTCTTAATCACTTACCATAATTATTAAAGCCTTTTAATAATTATTAGGGTCAATTATGGAATCATTTCCTATTTTCTCATAATTAATTAATTAAATACCTTAATTAACGGTGCGGGTTCTTACAAGTTCCAGTTGACCTAGGGTCGTGGTGTGTGATCCGGATAGGAACACACTAGGAAGTCTCGGGTGTATATGGATGGAGGGTGCCTCGGTTGGATGTTCTAGGAACACGCCTTGGTTGAGACCCGTAGGCTTATATGCTGAGCCATTAGGCAGGACGTTGCGTGGTATTGGCATCGATCATTCCAGCTTCGTCGTATTTTGTATCTCTATGTTCCCCAGTTTCTCTAAATCCCTTGTTTTATCCCGTTTTCATGATGTTATTTTATGTTATTTATATATATCGAAGTGAGCAATTGGGCGGAGTATACTGCGGAACCTCTGGGTTACTGAGATATATTCGTATATCTCACCTCGCTTTAGGGACTTTATTTCAGGAGGTAGCAGTGGAGTTGGAGCGGCGGGCAAGAAGCCCGTAGGATGATTGGACATAGGATTTTTCATTTTGCATTTTGTCGGCCATTCGGCCTAGGCTAGACTTAGCTTAGGAACAATGCATGTGATTAGGATTATGGTATTGTAACATTCCGAGTGCTGACAATTGTATGGTTAGTGGAAGAGCTAATGTACAATTGAATGTATGGTTAGTGGAAGAGCTAGCGTACTATCAGCGGGAGGGGTACATGAATGAATCGAATAACACCGAAAAGATAGGGATTCCAAAGATTGTGCTGGTAGAGGACAACACAACTAAGGATAACTTATAAGAATTAATTGGTACTACATATACTAACAAGATGCATCTACTTTTCAGTAGCCCGGATCAGAAGAACTCCACTGTTAAGCGTGCTTGACTTGGAGCAATTCAGGGATGAGTGAACTCCTGAGAAGTTTTTCCGGGAAGTGTGAGAGTGAGGACAAAGCACGCTGAAAAGTCTCGTGTTAGTGTGTGGGGATAGTCGTTGATGCTTGCAAGTGTCTGGGCGTTACAAGTGGCATCAGAACAGGGCCTCTTATCCAGTACGGTGTGGTTCGAGGAGGAACCAGACGGAAGCTGGTGGGCATGTAACATCCCGAGTGCTGACAATTGTATGGTTAGTGGAAGAGCTAATGTACAATTGAATGTATGGTTAGTGGAAGAGCTAGCGTACTATCAGCGGGAGGGGTACATGAATGAATCGAATAACACCGGAAAGAGAGGGATTCCAGAGATTGTGCTGGTAGAGGACAACACAACTAAGGATAGCTTATAAGAATTAATTGGTACTACCTATACTAACAAGATGCATCTACTTTTCGGTAGCCTGGATCGGAAGAACTCCACAGTTAAGCGTGCTTGACTTGGAGCAATTCAGGGATGAGTGACCTCCTGGGAAGTTTTCCCGAGAAGTGTGCGAGTGAAGACAAAGCACGCTGAAAAGTCTCGTGTTAGTGTGTGGGGATAGTCGTTGATGCTTGCAAGTGGCCGGGCGTTACATGTATCATTATGTTCATGATTTATTTTGCCTAAGTTTAGTCTTGAATTACCGTGTTTATTTTGGAATATGTATTATGTCATTTGAAGATTATAAATTGTAAGGTGTAAGATGTCATTTTAAGGAATTGTAATTGTACATGAATTGTTGTAATATAGAATAATGTAACATGATGAAAGGGCAATAGGCCTAATCTAAGATTGATTTATGTTTTATGATGTAAAGAATGCATGCAAACGGATTATGGTGATTGAAACATGTTAGGTTGAAAATAATAAGTAAAGTGACGGAAGAAGAGTAATTGAATATAAACTGTGATGGGTTGTAAGAGCCCCAATTTGTTGGTCCTTGTGTGTTCCACCCAATGATTATTAGGTACATTTGAGGTCCTTGATCACATTGGCAAATTTGGGGATTTTTGTAAAAACAAAGGAAACTCTCGCGAAATTTCTAGAAATTGACAGAATTTAAGCGAACTTAGGGAGAGCATATCTCCCTTCACAGAGGTCTGATAGGGACGTTCCATATTCCATTTCGAAGCTTGTGATGTCCTCTATCTTGTGGTAAAATTTGGTAAAAATCTAGGTTGGAAATCGGCCTGTAGAAGGCAGGGAACACAGACTGCCCATTTGCTTACTGCACATGTGGCAGTTCTGGACCGATTTTGGGAAATTTATTACCGCTTCGTTTCTTGGCCAATATAGGTGTATGATATATCAAATTTAAGCTTGAGGTGTCTAGTTTGTTGTATAAAAATTTGAGAGCAATTGGTTTATTTTATTTTCTGCAGTAATCCGTAGAGTGAGGGATGTTGAGAGCTGTTTTGAGGTTGGTTGGCAGTTTTGCTTGTCCAACTTCAAACGGCGATATCCGGAGCAAACAAGCTCTAAATAACTCCTGTGATAGCTTCCTAGAAAGTTAATTGAGTGTAGAATAATATATCAAAAGATGGGAGGCTTTTAGAATTCGGTTTATCCGCATAAAATTAATGACCGAACCATGTTCGGATAGGTAGAAAACGTAAAAGTGAGAAATATGCTAAGTGGGTTTATGGGAACCCCTTAGTGACTTGTGGTAAGTAAAAATAGGTTATAAAAGTAGTCTAAATAATTATTCCGTAAAGAGTTTACAGTTACGGTCACAGCTTTTAATTATTACGCTTTTTATTGTATTAAATGCTCGCGTAATAAACGAAAAAAGTTTACTCGCATTTTTATAAATAATTTGCTGTGATTGTAACTGCGCTAAATATCATAATTAATGTTAACAATACCGGTGTACAAAGTGCTGTTACATTTTATGGTATCAGAGCAATTTTGTTAGGGAACTCTGATAATGTATAACTGTGTTGTGTGCTGTACAGTTGTATGTAGACTCTTATCGATTATTGCATAAGTGATTCTATAGTGTGGGTCTGATCAACCCATTCCTTTGTGTTACATGTGTTGTCATCGTAAGAAGCCTGTGTGGCAACCCTGGAGCACCGAATGTAAGTCCTTAGCCGGATGTTGTGGCTGCAGTGTTGATGGCTCCATGGACAAGAGATGGCGGTGAGTAAAATATGAATATTAAAGGACTTAAGGAAAACAAACTTAAATGTTTTATCTGACCTTTTGATGAAAATTATAAAGTTGTATTATAAGTAAAAATTGTAAACAAACCTATGGCGTGTACGGTATTAGCATAGGCGAAATTTGTAGTACTGTGGATAATAAATATATAAATGAGAAGGGTTTATAGTATGAAGATGGTATTGGTAAAATTTCTATGTATAAGTGTAGTATAGTAAAACAATTACGTACATGTGGACTTGGTGAATAGACTTCATTAAGGAAAATTAAGTCCATAAGGAGGTAGTGTTAATTAAACATAGGCGAGATGAATTAACTATGTATTCTGTGTATAGGGGAGAAGTTGAGAGAATCGCCATGGATGGCATAAGATAAATGTACAATGAAGGCACTATTGTAGTTAATGAACGTCGATTCAAATTGAAAGACTTGTTAATGATAAAATGGATAGGATGGTTGAATGATCATATGTAAGATAATAATGAATTGTAAAGAAATTATGATCTAGTGATCTGTATATATACTACTAATAGTAGTGTGCTTGTGAAATCATTTGGTATTTGATATGGATGTATAGACGGAGTGGAGGTATTTTCAATGTAAGGAATATTCTACAACCACCAAGGGTGGAAGTGAGCAGGAAAATTGATGGGTTACTCTACAATATTGAGTACAGGTTTATGTGAGCCGTAGCAGACAATGGATTAGAACGGTGACAGGATTTTGTGAGTTATTGATGTACAACAACAAGGTGAGATGGTATGATTAGTGAATGAGCTAATGTACAACTTAATGTGAAATCATGTGATTAGAGTATGAACTAAGGTGCATAGAGTGTGGAATTATGTAGTTAGCGAGATAGCTAATGTGTAATATCAAAATGAAAATGATAAGATTAACTAATGAGCTGACATATAATTGTCAGAGCAAGGACTCATGGGTAATTGTCGGTACAAGGACTGAGGTGTAACTAGTTCTCTGTGATTGGACAATTGTGTTTAGAAAATCCCTATGTGATGGGAATTATATATGGGAAATGTGATACATCATATTAAGAGATGTGGGATGTGTACTGAACCTTGAGAAAAATTCCGAATTCATGGAATAGAGATTATGATATGAACCATGTCAGGTGACTAGTCAAAATAAAAGAGTAAACGACCTGTGAGAAGAATAATCAAGGAAGAATTAAGGGACTATACGTATATGTGATATGAGTATAATACTACTACTACTATGATTATGGGGGCAGCCCCATGTGGATATACAAAACACTTATGCCGTTACATACGGGTATGATACAAAAACCAAATGGACTGGGTCCATGTGTGATCTGGTGTGTACTGGGTACACGTTGGCTGTTATATACAGATATGTTATAAATATAAATTCCTCTGTGCACTGGGTGCATGTTATACGACTTGATACTATGGATATCTCTGTGCGGCTTATGTGCCCGGAGTGTATAGCTATCTCCGTGCGGATTATGTTCCGGAGACTATTATTATCTTATATGAGTAATATGAGACGAGGAAGTATCCCGCATTGATGGGACTGCTAGTATAGTTGAAGTGTTTTATATAAATGCACAAATAAGAAACATTTGGGGATGCTCCTAGCACAGGGCCAGCTGGTGGTAGGTTACCTATTACTGCATGGATGATAAGGTTAGATTCTCTGATCTTTGGGTCATTTACATCTGGGGCCCTTAGGACAGCAAGAGCTCGAGGGGTTTAACCTAGGGATGTTTTTACCCACTGTATTGGGAGGATTGTGTCGTGTAAAGAACGTAAGATGTGATATCGGGTAACTTTAAGTGAACGGTAATATATCAAATGGAATGTAATATATGAGACGTCATGAGAAGGTATCTTGAGTTATGAGTTCTGAGCACTAGGGGATGTGTGTATGTGTACACCGAGTGTGGTGACATGAATTTTGGGTTCCAAGGAAAGTGTGAAGTTTATTGGGGATTCTTGCCCTATGGTAAAGAATAGCAACTTGTTAATATTGATGAATTGAGTGAATGTTATATTAGAAGGGACTAATGAGGAAGAAATGTGCAGTTAAGATGGTGGCCTGATGGCCTTTCATGAGAAGTTAGTTGTGATGGAATTAGGTGAAAATGTTTAATAAGGATCAGTAACTTAAATTATGATGATTAAATAAAGGTTGATAACTCGATGGAGTGACTTGGAGCACGGTATGTGATACCTGCTAAGTGAGAGAGATATATCTTTTGGAGATACACGGTATTGATAAAATTTTAGAAATTTGTTTAAGGATGAAAGTAGTTCTAGGGGATAGAACGATTATGTTTGGAGATTACCAATATGGGGAGACTTATATGTGAGGATTATGATATAGTATTTTAAGTGGGACATCCATGATAAAAATGTCAATAATGAGGAAATGGAGGTATAAATGAATGAAAAAGATCTCGAATCTATAATATTGGTACAGAATGATGAGTAAAAATGGTTAGTTGGTGAAAATATTAGGGATGAGGCCTTTGATGCAGAAGCCATTGATGGATGCTGTGTTTAGGCTCTGAGAGGGCTAAATCGATAGAGTTTAGATGGTTAAGTGATAAATAGATTAACAGGAAATGTAAACTATAAATACGATGTTGTAGATGGAGAGATTCATGAATGGAATTGTGGGTGAAGACCTTGAAATGACTGACAGAGAGTATGAGCTGTTATGAGGATTGTTAGTTTCGTATCACAAGGAGAAAAATATAGTTATGATTATCTAAGAAGAGGTGGAGACACGTGACAAAGTAAAGAAAAGTGTATAAATATGGAATTTAATGTGAGTTTGGATGATTGGGTACTGTAGAGTGCCATTGAAACTAGAAGGTATGCGCCTGTGTGAAAGCTAAAGAAACAACGAAATGGTAAGATTAGTGACATTGATGCAAAGGACTGGTATATTGGGGGTATTGTTGAAACAGTAGGGACAACGAAAAGATTGAAGTACTAAAGAAAGTGTGCGTTGGAAATATTCCAGGAATAATCAGTAATTATACATGAGAATGGTTAGAGTCTATGGTGAAAACGGTTAGAGGCTTTTGGGAACGACCATGGGTCAGAAAGATAGATAAAGATGAGAATGAGATGAAGTGAGACATACAAATTGTAATGTGGTTATATTATTACCTACGGATTGGCGAAAATGCAACCGTAGCCTGTGGAAAAATTAAAAATATAGGGAATTAAGAGGTCATATCACCGAAGTTGTGAAGGATTGAGGAACTATGGATACCACAAAAACAAGGTTATGCCTATGGAGAAAGTAAAATGGTAAAGATGCACACCTGAGGAGGCTAGTTGAGAGTGGAAGGACGAGATTCTCTGGCTATATCCCGAGTCAGTGGACCAGTACGATGTTAATTTTGTGGACAAAATTCTAAAAGGAGGGATGATTATAACACCTCGCAATTCTAAATTATATATTAAAATATTAAACATTGATTAAAGGGAAGGATTAGTGAAAATCCAGAGAATTAGGTCAAAATACAAAGGAAGGGTAAAACGGTAATTAGCCAACACGCAACACTAGGAAGATAAAAACTGAGTAAAAGGTCTCAGAAGATAAAAATAACTCTGAAAATGGATTCAGAACGAAAAATTGTGTGGTTAGGCAAGTTTCAGAAAATTCAGTGAATAGTGTTTTTACCGGGTAAAAATACCGCGGTACAGTTGCATTGTAAAGAGTGCCAATTGAGTTTTGAGCTCTAGGTTTTAAATACAAGTTATAAATGGTATATAGGACTAGGAAATATGATTTTTGATAAAAATTGATGGAAATTACTAAGTTTGGGGAAGCGTGCCAACGACACGCGTAACAGCTTAAAACAACATTTTAACCGAACGACCGGAAAACTTCGGATTCATCTGATCAAGGGTAATTAAAGGACAATGGTTAATGTTAAAAATTAGAGTTTCTAAATAGGTTATGAAATTATGGACGTTTAGTGGAATCGGAGGGAGTTTTGAATTTGTTTGAAATCGCGTGAGGTGGTGGTGGGGCCCACCTCACTTAAGTCACTTAAGACACATGTGGATATGCACTATTCATCATCTCCCACCCTCACTCTCTCTCTCTCTCAAAACCGTGACTTTCTCTCTCCTCACACCATTTCTCTTTCAAAATTTCTTTCTTCCATTACTCACTCCATACAACTCCGAATCAAGAAAAGTTTGTGAGCAAAGTTGTTTGAAATCATCATCCGAACACAACCCACCAATTAGTTTTCCTTGAAACCCTCTCATTTGAGAGATATGGGGCAAACCTAGCCACGAAAATTGAGAAGATTTTTGTGATTTTGGAGTTGTTTGCTTAAGCTATTGCTTGGAGATCACTTGGAGGAGTCTTGTGACTTGATTATGGGTAAGATTCAACACCTTTCATGGATTGATTGGATGATTTAATTTCATGAAAACCTAGAGCTTGTATTCTTGATTTATGGAGTTAGAGAGCTCAAATGGAAAATGTTTGTACATAAATATGTCTTAGAATGATGTGTAGGAGCCATAAATGCAATAAAAATTATTGGTGAAAAATATGATTTTTAACATAGAAAAATTTTGTTGGTGTCATGACTGTATGTTTGGAATTGTTGTTAGGATTGCGTAATTGGATTGTTGGAGGTGTATATGAGTTAATAATGGGATGATAAGATGTATTACATTGCTAAATTGAATTGAGTGGTCCTTGGTGTGAGAATTTGTTGATTTCGGCCAAGAAGGAAAAATAAGGGAAATGATGTGTATTGTATGGTAATTAGATGGGTTGTGTGGTGGTTGGAAGGTTGGAAAACCAATGGAAAAGTAATTGATAGTGTTGAGAGATGAAATGGAACCTAGAGTAAAATATTAGAAAAAACGATGTTTGAATGATGAAAAATGAAAAATGGCACTTGATATGACCTTTTCGTAAACTAAGGATGCTTAAGAAAATGAGAAAGAAAATTTAGAAAAATAAATTGTAAATTAACACTATAGAGGCCGAACCAACATTGTGCAGGGGAGGATTTTTGACGTTTTCGTATTTTGATAGATTTGTCGTGTATTGATGATTAGTACATGGTTGTGGTAGGTTGTCGTGCGTAGATTTGAACCCCGAACCATGAGTTCGGTACATTGCCCTTGGTCCTGGACCAAGTGGGATTGAGGTGAGTAATTGGAACCATGCTTGTATAATTGGTAACTTGCATGTGTTTGTATGAATTGTAAGTAATTGGGAATGTCCCCTGTGTAGGAATTTCTACTGTATAACGAGCTTGAAGAATATATTCCTGGGAGCTAAGTGAAGAGGACTATACAGGTAACCTCTTGGTACTGGGGCTTGATCCCCTTGTGTGTTCCACCATGCCCGTTGAGGGTGATGGTAGGAAGTGTATATAAGTAATGTAGAATAACATGATCATGCATGTAATATGTTTGTTGGTACATAGGATGTACCGAGTCTCTTGCCAGTAGACAGTTTTTCCTTCGGCCGTTACGGACTTCCACTGGATAGGTCTCCGAGAGGGAGTTCCAGTTGACCTAGGGTCGTGGTGTGTGATCCGGATAGGAGCACACTAGGAAGTCTCGGGTGTATATGGATGGAGGGTGCCTCGGTTGGATGTTCTAGTAACACACCTTGGTTGAGACCCGTAGGCTTATATGCCGAGCCATTAGGCAGGACGTTGCGTGGTATTGGCATCGACCATTCCAGCTTCGTCGTATTTTGTATCCCTATGTTTCCCAGTTTCTCTAAATCCCTTGCTTTATCTCGTTTTCAAGATTTTATTTTATGTTATTTATATGCATCGAAGTGAGCCATTGGGCGGATTATACTCTAGAACCTCTGGGTTACTGAGATATATTCGTATATCTCACCCCGCTTTAGGGACTTTATTTCAGGAGGTAGCAGTGGAGTTTGAGCGGCGGGCAAGAAGCTCGTAGGATGATTGGACATAGGATTTGTCATTTTGCATTTTGTCGGCCATTGGGCCTAAGCTAGACTTAGCTCAGGAACAATGCATGTGATTAGGATTATGGTATCATTATGTTCATGATTTATTTTGCCTAAGTTTAGTCTTGAATTACCATGTCTATTTTGGAATATGTATTATGTCATTTGAAGATTATAAATTGTAAGGTGTAAGATGTCATTTGAAGGAATTGTAATTGTACATGAATTGTTATTATATGGAATAATGTAACATGATGAAATGGCAATAGGCCTAATCTAGGATTGATTTATGTTTTATGATGTAAAGAATGCATGCAAACGGATTATGGTGATTGAAACATGTTAAGTTGAAAATAATAAGTAAAGTGATGGAAGAAGAGTAATTGAATATAAACTGTGATGGGTTGTAAGAGCCCCAAGGCATTCTTGTTCCATGTGTGTGCCACCCAATGATTATTAGGTACATTTGAGGTCCTTGATCACTGATAAACCCTTGGTTTATAATGTTTTAAAGCATGAATTAGCTTAATTTATGTGATTAAATTGATGGAAAAGAGGGTTAATGTCCTAGAAAGTCTTGAATACAAGTTCTGAAAGTTGTATTGAAAATTTACATTGTTCTTGTAGGGAAATGAAGCTCAAGAAGCAAAAGAGAGAAGGAAGAAGATTATGAAGACTGGGAGAATTCTAAGTGTTGGGCGCTAAAACGTCCAAAGTCAAGCGTTTTAGCGCCATGCTGCAAAATGAAGCCAAGAATTGCTGGTGCTGAGCGCTAAAACGTCCAATGCAAAGGTTTTAGCGCTCTGATGTGCAAAAAGGTTCTGGTCTTGAACGCTAAAACGTCCATGTCAAGCGTTTTAGCGCCCAAGACAGTTGAAAGCAGTTGGGCATCCGGCAAAGTTGAGCGCTAAAACGTCCAATAATGAGTGTTTTAGCGCCCAAGTTAGTTTTTAGTTGCATTTTGTAACTCTATAAAAGGCAAGGGCCTTCACATTCTAAAATATCTCAGACACACATCCTATCATATTGTTCATTTCTGACACTAGGAGAGGGGAGATCAGATCAGATCTTTCATAGATTTGATTTGACTCCTCATTCTCTCTGAATTTTCAAATTCCTTAGGATTAGTTTATGTAATAGTTAGTACTTCTTTATGTAATTGTACTTGAAGATTGAAGACTCAACTATCATGACAATGGAGTTTGATCTTTCTTCTTCCTTTGTTTATATTTCAATTATGTCTGAGTAGAGTTCTTTGTAGTCTGATTCAATGGAACTCAAGTTTAAATTTATGAATGGTTAATTAGATGTCTTGTTTATTTATTATGTGATTTGTATGAAGTTGTCTTAATTAATTCTTCATGTTAAGGAGTAGTGTAGAATAGACATGTTTACATTGTTTCTATATTTGACAACTTCATCATCAGTGTTCTAGTAGTCAAGACATTTATGCTAGGATTTCTGATGTGATCTTAAGATCTTAGTAATTAATGCATGTATTAAGAAGGGAATCACCAAGACATTGGGGCTTCTTATTAATGTATCAATCAGGGTAGTAAGACATTACATCTTGATGATAAGAAAAAGGTTGATCAACATCACATAGTAGGTAATTCATTATGGAAATTGGTTCATCCATAAATTCATGCTTGAGGAAAATTGACATCTGACTACTTGTTTAAATTATAATCACATTCTATTTGTTTATCTAGTTTTTATGCAACTCAAATTAAATTTCTGGTGACAAGAAATCTATGCAAACAAATATCTTTCATTTGATTCAACTTAAGTATATATGGTTAGTCGGTGCTTGAACACAAATCCTCGTGGGAACGATCTTTACTCATCATTTTATTACTTGTGTGACTAGTACACTTGCTAAATCCACAACAATCACATTGGCAAATTTGGGGATTTTTGTAAAAATAAAGGAAACTCTGGCGAAATTTCTAGAATTTGGCAGAATTTAGGCAAACTTTGGGAGAGCATATCTCCCTCCATAGAGGTCCGATAGGGACGTGCCATACGCCATTTTGAAGCTTGTGATGTCTCTATCTTGTGGTAAAATTTGGTAAAAATTTGGGTTGGAAGTCGGCATGTAGAAGGCAGGGAACACAGACTTCCCATTTGCTTACTGCACATGTGGTAGTTTTGAACCGGTTTTGGGAAATCTATTTCCTCTTCGTTTCTTGGTCAATTTAGGTGTATGATATATCAAATTGAAGCTTGAGATGTCTAGCTCGTTTTATAAAAATTTGAGAGCAATTGGTTGAGCTTATTTTCTACAGTGATTCGTAGAGTGAGAGATGTTGAGAGCTGTTTTGGGGTTGGTTGACAGTTTTGCTTGTCCAACTTCAAACGACGATATCCAGAGCAAAAGAGCTCTAAATAACTCGTGTGATAGCTTCCTAGAAAGGTAATTGAGTTTAGAATAACATATCAACAGATGGGAGGCTTGTATAATGCGGTTTTTCCGCAGAAAAATAATGACCGAACCATGTTCAGATAGGTAGAAAACATAAAAGTGAGAAATATGCTAAGTGGGTTTATGGGAATCCTTAGTGACTTGTGGTAAGTAAAAATAAGTTATAAAAGTAGTCTAAATAAGTATTGCACAAAGAGTTTACAGTTACGGTCACAACTTTTAATTATTATGCTTTTTATTATTTTAAATGCTCGCGTAAGAAACGGAAAAAGTTTACTCGCATTTTTATAAATGAATTACTGTGATTGTAACTGCGCTTAATATCATAATTAATGTTAACAATACCAGTGTACAACGGGCTGTTACAAGTTACCTTAGGGTATGGGGATCGCCAGCATATGTCAAAACGTTGGCATCAGACAAGCTTAGTGCTAAGAGTACTAAATGTCTATTTGTGGTGTATCCTAAAGGTACTAAGGGATACTACTTTTACTCCTTGGATGAACACAAGGTCTTTGTGTCCAAGAATGCTGAATTCCTTGAGAAAGATTTGATTTCTCAAGGAGCCAGTGGGAGTAAGATTGATCTTAAAGAAGTTCAAGGACCACATGAACAGATTGAGGAACCCGAGTCTGCTCTGCAGGCGTTGTTCTACAATGGAGAAGTGAACACACAACTCCGTAGGTCTACTAGGGTCATCCATCCACCTGAGAGGTATGGGTTTGTGATTGAGAATCAACAAACCGTCGAGGATGATGAACCAAGTAACTATGAGGAAGCAGTCAAGGATGTTGACTCTTCTAAATGGCTTGAAACCATGGAATCTGAAATAGATTCGATGTATCAAACTACCACCCTTCCTTGGAGTTTGGTGGAACAAATGGGGGATTAACCCCAAGTACCGAAAGCTTACTTGGAATAGCTCTTTTACTAGCCTCTTCCAAGCCAAAGGTCCACAAGCCAACAAAATACTCAACTAATGACCAACACACCTATCCATGGTGAAGTTATCACAATTAAACATATATCAATTTCATATAAGTTTCACATCAAATCATTTTTTGATACTTACCTCAATCTCAAATAATCAAGAGCCTCGCTCAATGTCCATATCTTGCTCTAGTCCATGCTCTGGCTCCATAAGTCCATTTGGTCTCACACTATAACCAATGAACACATTTATATCATTATCCATCATAAATTCATATATACGGTACTGTTCATCTCTACAGTACTATTCACGTATATGTCACTATTCATGTATACGACACTATTCAAAAATATGGTATCTTTATTTTTTTCGAATACATTTTCACCGGTAAAATCCTCATCCAAACACTTTTCTCAACATGAGCTAAGCCTCAATCAAGCTAAACTTTCAAAATGGACACGTAAATTCAATCTTCCTCAAAACTCAAAGAAAACTAGGATTTCTTAACATAAACTTATCTAGAATGAAGGGGGAAGCTTACTTCGAGCTCCCATAGCCTCAAGCTCCATCAAAACCCTCATTTTCCATGAAATTTGAAATCTTAGGGGGTGAAGATCTCTCTACAGTGAACCCCACCCTGAAAAACTGGTACCAATGTGTTCCTCTCAAAATTTCTCACAAATTCGACTTTGGAACGGAGTGATTTGGAGGTCTTTAGCTCAAATTATGAATTTCGGAAGATTTTTACTCTAAATGCTTTTTTTCCATTTTATTTCCCTATGTTGCTGCTGCCCGTGGAAGACGAAGACGCGAAGGAGAATAGTAACCTTTTTTGACATTTTTCACTTACATATGTTAAGTGAAATTTAAACGGGTAAAAGTTTATCTATCTAGTCACCTCCATTCATTACCAAACTTTACCCAAATGAACTATAATATTTTTCTAGTTATGTTTCTAACTTTACTTTCACTTCTTTAGGTAATTTTGTTTACCCGCATTTTTATCCCTTAACTGTCAATTTAACTCTTTTTTACCAAAGGTGACTTTATTTCTTTTACTTCTACTTTCCTTATAATTATTCTTCAATGTTAAATCCACAACTACTAGTGACAGTTATTATGTAAGCCTTCTAGCTTCATTTGAAAATTATTGCACTGTCTTCCATGTTGTGCAAATATGTTGAGCTAGTTGGTACTTTGTAATCATTAAAACTTGACTTCTTGGTTTTGGTAACCTATGATTCAACAGATGAATCCCCATGGTAACTAAATTAGTAAGGTGGATCATTTGATTAACTCGATTAGTTTTGGGGCCACAAAGCATTACTAATACTTTGTGTGGTCATTAGATAAGTTGTGCTTGATAAAAAGTTTAGGAAGGCACTACCTTTGACACTAAATTAGAAAAAAAGTTAAGTCTACGGAAACATAGAACTCTTACAGGTGGAATTGAATTTTCAATTAATTTTAGTTTAATTGTTGATTCATAAATAAATTCGTGAATTCAACCTATATGTTATGGGTTAAAAATCTAACCCCTTCAAAATTATGCTTATCCATAAAACTACTCTATTAAAAAGTTACCATTATGTCATACACTTGTAGAAAGTATCACAACACTTGGATGCACTGAGATTGGTCCAAGACTATCCAATCCTAAGATTAGTAATATTCGATAATGATGCATCAAGCACTAAGATGTTAGCTATTTAGGCGTGTTGCCTATATGCACTAAGGTCATTCTCTCCTGTAAATTTTATTATATAATTTACAATTTTCCCCCCCACAACTATAAGGCATGATTAGAACTCTAATGCACTACATGTCGAATTTGTCAACCATGCGCAATTACATCAGGATTTATGATTTTTCACAATTCCATTTTTACATCTCACAAGTAGTGTTGCACTAAAAGTTGCCAAAAGAACCTTTTTTTTATTCGTTAAATTAGTATATCTGTTCTCTTCATTTTTATCCGCAAGTTGGCTAGTTGTTCACACTTGTCCTCCGGCAAAAGGAATATAATATTAATAAATGGTTGTAATTCAGTTGGTCAGAGCTGGTAATTAGGTGATAGATGGAACTTACGAATACCACCTTTCGAAGGGATGTAAAATCTTAATCTCTGACCCACTCTAATCTCGGAATTAGCCTCATAACCTGCTCAAAGAGCTAAAACTTGTGAGGATATTCGAGGATCCTACTCGCCTCAAAGAAGTAATTAGCTTCGATACCAAAAAAGAAAAGAAAAAGAGAATATAATATTTCTTAAATTTCTATTTTCAAGAGGAACTGTGCTATTGGATTGAAATGGGTTTGTGAAACACGAGGCCTTCTCAACTTTCAAAGAGTACCCTTTCAGTTCCAACATCTTGGCGCCTTCAGTCGAAGTTTCGTTTTGCTGTTTCCTCCACTCAGTTTTCTAAAAGAGAATCACAACATTAGTTTACTCCTCACTACTGTAGAGCATTTCTAGCTTCCCAAACAATTAACCAAATAGTATATAGATGAAAAAACGTGTAACAATAACTTGACTTTTTTTTTTTTTGAACTAACAATAACTTGACTTCTTTGTTTGCATTTGAGTGGATCACTTATGTAATGTAATTATTTAACGAATAAAATAAACAATTATATTCATTTATATAAGGTCAAATTTAATTTTGATGTCATTAATGGTCCAGTAGATCATTACGTTTAATTTTGTCTTTCCCAGCCTAGTCTTCATAGCATTAAGAAATGATGTTTTTATATAACTTGAATAGTAATTTTGGAAAAATTTGTAAATTGTTAAATGTTTAAACTTTAACGACGTAAATTGTCAAAATTAAAACTTTAAGGGGTATTTTTTTTTTTTTTTGACAAATCTAAAGTTGAAGTAAGTAATGACTTATTTAACCTTTAAATAATTCCCATGTTTTCAATTATGTTTATTAAATCTTATAAGTTTACATAAATGCAGTCCTCATCAAAATTTACGTTATCAATATAACAAGAGATAAGTTATTCTAAGTATTTTTTTTTTTCACTTTCATACCTACCGTACATTAATAGGCGTGTTAACGAGCCGAGCCGAGCTTTGGTCTTAACGAGCCGAGCCTGTGTTCAAATATGTCAGACTGGTCTTAGCCTGTTACCTGTTACGAATATAATATCAGCCTGTGGCCTGACTCATTTACAAAAAATAAAAGTCTTGTTTAGCCTGTTAGCCTGTTTTAAAAAAATAATACAACAAAAATTTATGTAAACAAAATATACAATCAACAGCACTAGTAATTCCATAAATATTCATAAATTTAATGTATATCCAAATTGCATAATATAAAACAAAATCATTTAAAAAGTCTGTTTAATTAATAAAATATGATGAAATGAATTGAAAAGAGAGAGAACTATCACAAGTAGTATAAATAAATAATAAATAAATAAATAAATAATATATTAGGCAAGCCTGAGAGGCTCTAAGACCGAGCTTTTGAATTGGAGTCTGAGGCCTTTTTATTAAACGAGCTTTTATACAAGTCCAAGCCTGGGTCCAACAATCAATTTTAGACATGTAAGCTCAGGCCTTCACGAGCCGAGCCAAAGGTCCCTGTAAAGTCCCTGGCTCGTTTAGCACCCCTACGTACATATCAATATAATAAGAGGACAGAGAAATAATATATCCTATCCTATAAATAAAAGGATAAGATCCAAAATTAAAGTTTAAAACAGTTCAATGATATTATATATATATATATATATATACTCAAAATTATATATATGCTATTTTCATATATTATTGTGTTGGATAGGATAATATTATGCATACCTTACCTATCACTCTCTAACACCGTTAGATCAAAATCTCAAGAGAAAAGAGAAATAATAAATGTTAATTGAAATTTTGATCTAATAATGTTGAGGAGTGGTAGGTAGGGTAGACATGAAAAAATGTAAGTAAAATAAATTATCCCTTACTACTATTATTGAAATGAGTTTATTTTTCATCTTTTGTTAGAGTTTTACTTACAAAACTGTCAAGAGTGATACTCTAAGAATATATTAGAAATTTTTTATGTTACGGGAGAGTAAAAGATACAAGTTTTATTCACCAAAAAAACAATACAAGTTTTTACCTACTAAAAAAATTGCAAGTTTTTATAATGGGAAGACCCACCATTACCTATGTAAAATTTATGGGCTAATTTTATTTGAGCAGAGAACATCATCAAGCATATATCACTTGAACCAAACCCTTTTGGTATATGTAACATTTATCAATTTTACAAAAAACAATTTTCCTATATCTGATATAACACAATCCTCTATTATATTATATTATAATTATTGTATTATATTATAAAGGTAAAACTGCCTTGAGAAACAGTAATTAATAACTTTTTAATTATTAATCATTTGCTTAAAAAACTACTGTAAACAATAATTAACGATATTATATATTATTAAATATTAACTATCAAATATAAATTTTTTATATTATTAAAATGAATAATGCGTCTACCAAAATAAATGAATAATGCTAACAGATAATGATCAAAATTTTAAAATATTAACCTAAAATGATTGATTCCTTGCTTGAATGTATTTATAATTTTAAAAGAGCTTTTTTAAAACTTAAAAAATATCACTATATAATTAAGATTGATTTAAAATCATTTACAAAATTGTAAAGTAAAAGATATACAAAGAATAAAAATTATATGTTTTTTTATGTTATAAAAATACTATCATAAGATGATAACCTGAATTCAAACTACATTTTTCCTTTGTCTTTTACTCTTTGCTATGTAACTTAGATTAAATATCAAATTACGTATATCAACCTAGATCAAAAGTACACATAAATATTGCAACAAAAGAAAAACATCTTATGTAATTATTCAATTTCAAATGAGTCTTTTTGTTACGTTTTATGAGAATATATATATATATATATAACACCTCACATTTTTAAATTATATATTAATATATTAAACATAGATTAAAGAGAAGGATTAGTGAAAATCCTGAAAATTAAGTTAAAATACAAAGAAAGGGTAAAACGGTAATTAGCCAAACACACAACCCTAGGAAGGTAAAATTAAGTAGAAAGTCTCAAATGATAAAAATAAACCTGTAAATGGATTCAAAACGAAAAATTGAGTGGTTAGGCAAGTTTCAGAAAATTTTGTGAATAGTATTTTTACTGAGTAAAAATAACGCGATACAGTTGCACCGTAAAACGTGTCGATTGAGTTTTGAGCTCTAGGATTGGATATAAGTTGTATATGGTATATGATTAGGAAATATGATTTCTGAGGAAATTTGATGGAAATAAGTAAGTTTGGGGAAGCGTGCCTAGGACCTAGGACGCGCGTAACAGCTTAAAACTGCAATTTCTCTGAACGACCAGAAAACTTAAGATTCATCTGATCAAGGGAAATTAAAGGACAATGGTTAATGTTAAAAATTAGAATTTCGAAATAGGTTATGAAATTATGGACGTTTAGTGGAATCAGAGGGAGTTTTGAATTAGTTTGAAATCGCGTGAGGTGACGGTGGGGCCCACCTCACTTAAGTCACTTAAGTCCACTTGTCATGGACTATTCATCATTACCAACACACCCCCTTCTCTCTCTAAAACCCGAGTTCCTCCCCCTCCATGGCCTAACTCTCTTTCAATTTTCTTTCTCCTCTAACTCACTCAAAACACAACCAAATCAAGTGAAGTTTGTCTTGAAACTTGTTGGAATCACCTCCCAAAAACAATGGTAGTAGTCTTGAGCCATGAAACTCCCTAGATTTTGAGAAAAACCCCCCCAAACCCGCGGCCCTTTGGTTAAGATTTGCACTCATGGAGTTGTTTGGTTCCTCAATGGTTTAGTATGTTGTGGAGGAGTCCTAGGCCAAGCTTTTGAGTAAGTTTCATCATTTTCTATTGGTTGGATTAATTGATTTAATTTCATGAACCCTAAAGGCATTTTGTGTGATTGATGTAGTTAGAGAGCTCAAATGAAAATTGTGTATTAGATGAATATGTCTTAGAATGATGTCTTGGAGTGATAAATGCAATAAAAATTATTGAGGAATTGTATGATAACTTGGTGGACTTTTGTGTTGAAATGCCATGACTTTGTGATGTTGGTTGGTTTTAGGATTGTGTAATTGAGTTGTGGTATGGTTGTATGAGTTAATAATAGGTTTGTATGATGTGTGGAGTGGTTGGATTGAATTGAATGATCATTGGTATAGGCCAATGTGGATTTCGGCCAAGAGAGAAAAATGGAAATTGGAGGTTATAAAATTGTATGATTGATATGTTAGGTTGTTAAATGATAATTAGAAGGGTTGTGTGATGGTTGGATGTTTTGAAAATCAAAGGAAGAAGTGGTTGGTTGTGTGGAATTGGTAATTGGACCTAGAGTGAAATTAATGACAAAATAAAGTTGTGATGATGTAGGATGCAATTTGGCACCTAAAATGACATTGTGGTAGCATTAGAATGCTTAAGAAAAATAAAAAAAATGAGAAAATATTTTGTATTTTGACACTATAATGGCCGAACCTACCATGGTGTGGGGGAGGATTTTGATGTTTTGTGAATTTGGTGAATTCACCGTATATTGATGATCCGTATATGGTCATTGTAGGTTGCCTTCCGCGGATTTGAACCCTAGACCGTGAGCTCGGTGGGTTGCGCTTGGTCCCGGACCAAAAGGGATTGTGGTAAGTATTTTGGAACCATGCTTGTTGAATTAATAACTTGCATGTGTTTGGATGAATGGAAATTAGTTGGGAATGTCCTATGTGTAGGCATTTCTGTTGTGTACCTAGCTCGGGAAATATATTGCATTGGAGCTGTAGAGGAGGATTATTCAGGTAATCCCTTGGTACTGGAGTTTGATCCCATTGTGTGTTTCACCATGCCCGTTGAGTGGAATGGTAGGAAGTGTATGTGAATAATATAGGATAACATGTTCATGCATATTATGTATGTTGTGGTACATTGGATGTACCGTGTCTCTGGCCAGTAGACTGTTTCCCTTCGGGTGTTACGGACTTCCACCGGATAGGTCTCCGAGAGGGAGTTCCAGTTGACCTGAGGTCGTGGTGTGTGATCCGGATAGGAGCACACTAGGAAGTCTCGGGCGGATATGGATGGAGGGTGCCTTGGTTGATGTTCTGGGAACACACCTTGGTTTGAAACCCGTAGGCTTATATGCCGAGGCCAATAGGCTGGACGTTGCGTGGTTTTGGCATTGACCATTCCAGCTTCGTCGTATTTTGTAACCTCGTGCTCCCCTATTTCAATAAATCCCCTTCTTTATCCCGTTTTCAGATGTTATGTTATATTATTATATGCATCGAAGTGAACCATTGGGCGTAGTATTCTCCAGAACCTCTGGGTTACTGAGATATATTCGTATATCTTACCTTGCTTTGGAGATTTTATTTCAGGTAGTGCCAGTGGTGTGGGAGCGGCGGGCAAGAAGCCCGTAGGATGATTTGGATATAGGATTGTTTTGCATTTTGGGGCCATTGGGCCTAGGCTAGACTTAGGTCATGAACAATGTATATGATTCAGGATTATGGTTGTCATTTTTGTTCATGATGTATTTTGTCTAAGTTTAGTCTTTGATTATCATGCTTTATTTTGGAGCATTTATTTTGTATACTTTTAGGAAAATTGTAATATGTCTATTTGAAGTTGTAATTTGTAATATGGAGAATTGATGTAACATTGAAGTATGTAATATGATGAAAGGGAAATAGAACTATTCTAGGATGTGAATGATGATTTATGATTAAATGAATGCATGCAATTGGACTCTTGTGATTGAAATAAGTTAACATGAAAAAGTAAGCATTGATTATGTATTTTGAATAAATTGGATATAAACTGTGAAGCGTTGTAAGAGCACCAAGGCATTGCTGGTTCTTGTGTGCCACCTAATGATTATTAGATACAAATTGAGGTTAGAGAACACATTTGCAAATTTGGGATTTATTGGAAAAACAAAGGAAACTCTGGCGAATTTTCTAGAAATTGGCAGAATTTAGGCAAACTTTGGGAGAGCATATCTCCCTCCATAGAAGTTCGATAGGGACATGCCATAAGTCATTTTGAAACTTGAGATGTTATATAACTTGTGTTAAAAATTGAGAAAGTTATGGGTTAGAAGTCGGCCTGTAGAAGGCAGAGAGCACGGACTGCTCAATTGGCCACTGCACTTGTGGCTGATCTGGCATGAGTTTGGAAAATTTATTCCAGCTTCGTTTCTTGGTAAAATTAGGTATATGATATGTAAAATTTAAGCTTGAGGTGTCTAGTTTGTTGTATAAAAATATGAGAGCAATTGGTTGAGCTTATTTTCAAGAATAATTGATTGAGTGAAGGCTGTTTGGAGCCGTTTTGAGGTTGGGTGGCAGATTTGCTTGTCCAACTTCAAACGGCGATATCTGGAGAAAACGAGAACTTTATGACTCGTGTGATAGCTTCCTAGAAAGATAATTAAGTCTAGAATAACATATTAAAAGATGAGAGGCTAGTAGAATGCGGTTTTTCCGTATAACATAAAAGACCGAACCATGTTCGGATAAGTAAAAAACGTAAAAGTGAGATTTTAGCTAAGTGGGTTTATGGGAACCCCTTAGTGACTTGAGAGAAATAATATATGATATAAAATTAGTTTAAATAATCATTCCACAAAGAGTTTACAGTTACGATCACAACTTTTATTTATTCTCTTTATTATTTTAAATGCTTGCGTAATAAAATGGAAAAAGTTTACTCGCATTTTTATAAATAAATTACTCTGATTGTAACTGCGCTTAATATCATAATTAATGTTAACAATACCGGTGTACAACGGGCTGTTACATTTTATGGTATCAGAGCAGTTTTACTAGGGAACTCTGATTATGTATGACTGTATTTTGTGTTGTATAGCTATCTGTGAACTATTTATGATTAATGTATATGTGATTCCTCAGTGTGGGTCTGATCATCTCATTCCTTTGTGTTACATGTACAGATATCATGAGTAGGGCTTGAGGTCGCCATGGAACTCGAGGTGCAGGTCCTTTAGCACCACATCCTATTACTGCAATTCTAAATGCTTTGCAGGAGGAGACTGTTGCAAATAGAACAATGACCGAGAACCTGATGAAAAATAATCAGGATATGGTGCATGCCTTCATGAATGAGATGAGGTAAGATAAAACTCGGCACAGGAGGAATGATTCTCCTCCACATACGGCTACGGTGACTCCTACCCGTACGCCATCTGTTACACCTCATCATGAGGGGAATGGGGCTAGTCATCATTTTGAGGAGGCTAGTCGCCATACTACTGATGCAACTTATATTCCCGAGCCTTCCGTTGATCCGACTGTTGTTGCTCAGTCTTCTGGGGTTGCTGGGCAGGTATTTGCTGGTAATGATGAGCAGAGGCTCATATCTTTCAAAAAACACAAACTGCCAGCATTTTAGGGGTCAAGGGACCCGAAGGTAGTGACTACCTGGTTGATGGGGATGGAGAAAATATTTCAGGTTATGAGGTGCCAGGATCCCCAGAGACTCCTTTATTCTGTTTATATGCTTGAGGGAGATGCCCACGAGTGGTGGTACAACGCATCTCGCCCGTTTACTATTCAGGGGGAAGAAATAACTTGGGTCTTATTTGAAAGATTATTTCATGAAGAGTATTTTCCCAGGGATGTGCGGGAAGCCACACAGGGTGAATTTGATAAATTGGTACAGGGTACCATGACTGTTGATGCTTATGTGGCTAAATTAAATGAACTGGTTAAGTTTGCGAACTACGGGGGTATGCCGCCGACTCCTGAGTTTTTATCTGCTAAATTCCAGAGGGGATTAAATGAGAAGATAGAAAAGAGAATGTCTAATACTGCCGTAAGAAATTTTGCTGATCTGGTGACCCAGTGCAAGAGGGTTGAAACTGTTTATGGAAGATATCCGAAGTCTAGTTCTTCGAGAGAGCAGGAAAATAGGAGGACATCTGGTCTTTCTAGAAATAATAATAGAGGTGGCTACCATCACAATAATAACAGAGGTAGAGGTTGCAGGTAAGAAAACCTCCTGGTCAATTCAAGAAGGGTGGTGGTCAGAGGAACGATTTTAATGATAGAAATTCTACTCCGCACTGTGATAAATGTAAGAGGTACCATCAAGGTCCTTGTACTGTGTAATAACCCAAAAATCATGTACTCGAAATTAGCCTAATGGAATGAAATGAAAAGGGATCAAGTCCATATTCAGTGAACGAGTAACTTTGAATACGCAACATTAGTCCTAAGTTAGAACCCACTTTAAATAAGATAATTAAAAACTTAGCCCAATGTGGTTTAAAGCCCAAACAAAGTTAAAGCCCAACCTACTTAAGAATATAACTAAGTTAAAGGATTTAAGCCCAAAGCAATGCAAGCCCATTTTATAAGAAATGGCCCAATTAGTATCTAGACAAAGATCCAAGCCCACACCACCTAGCCTTGACCCAATTACAAATGGTCCAACACTTATTAACTTAATGGGCCAAGACACTCACCAAGCCCAACCCAATTCAAAGGAACAACCCTAGATGAGGTGTCATCACATGATTGGAGGAATTTGAATGAGCTCCACCTCCCCTACAATAGCAAACTCGGCCATGACAAGAAGAAAAGGGAGTGGTGTTGCTTTCCACACTCCCTAGGCGCCACTTAAGGAAAGAATGGACAAGTAAGAGCTTGAGTAAGACACACTCCAAGCCTTAACCATGCATGTGATTTCCTTTCTCCAAAAGCAACTCTACTTTCCATACCCACCTTGGATGACGCAAAAATGATGGAAAAAGGAAGATTGCTTCTTCCACACTCCAAGCCTTAACCATGCATGTGATCTTCTTTCTCCAAAAAGCAACTCTCCTTTTCTCCTTACACACCTTGGAGGGCGCACTCATGACAAGGAAAAGGAAACTTTCTTCTTACACACTCAAGCCATGCATGCCATCTTACAAGGTCAAATCTTCCTCCTCCCTAGGCATACACAATCACCAAGGGAAGTCACATGACTAAAGCCCCTCTCTCCTCACAGCCACATAACTCAAGGAGCCAAGAAACCCTAGTGCAAATTCACACTCAAACCCTCCTTGAATCAAGTGCCAAGTGGAACACATGCATCACCTCTCCCCCTTACACACTCGGCCATCAACAAAGAACAAGGAAAGAGTGCTCACACTCCACACCCAAACACCATTCACCACCAATGCATGTAGATAACTTCCCCCACATTCACAAGTTACACTCAAGTACCCTTCACCCAATGCATGTAGATAGCTTTCTACACACTCACAAGTCATAACCTAATACCTCAAGGAAATGATTACAAGGCTTGAATAAAAGATCAAGCAAAGAGCTTCTTCCTCCCCCTAAGGCCGTGAAGCACCAAGCAACAAGATAAAGGACTTCTTCCTTCTCCTTCTTCCCTAAGCTTCGGCCATTTCTCTCCTCATCAAGCCAAGCAAGTAAACACTCAAACACTTCATCTCCTTTACTCCTAAGCTTCGGCCATAACAAGTAGTAGGACCTAAGATCACCTTAAAATTATTCTAAGCTCTTCAAACTCTCTTGCCATCACCCACATAGGTAAAGTAAAGGCTTCATCTCATTTTCGTTTGGAAGAAACTAAAGATTTATAAGTTCCCACTCTCTTCGTGTAGAGAGAAACCAAGAGGTTGTTGGAAGCAACTCCCATCCCTAGGAGACTCCTTGAAGATCAAGTTAGAGTTATATTTTAGACATCATCTTTGAGGTAAGATCTCATGAGCTATTCATCCCTTCAAGTGAGTAGAATGAACTCTAACTTATTTATATGACTAGATCTTGGACTAATAAAACCATGCATGCATCTTTCATCTTTAAAATCACCTCCTAAGTGTATCACCCCAAAGTGGCCGAACCTAGGTGTGTCACTAAAATGTTTAATATTGTCTTTAAAGTATTATAGAGAGGGTTGAAGTGATGGTGTTAGCATGATAAGTAAGCATCCTTTAAAAATCATCTCCTAAAGGCATGAACCCTAAATGGCCGAACCTATATACCTTCCTAAATGCGTGATATTGTTCTTTTAAGTACCATAGAAAGTGTTAGCATGATATGTATGGAAGTGGCATTTGAAAAATCTCCTTTTTATGACCTTAACCCTAAATGACCGAATTTAATGAATAGAAGAGTATTGTCCAAGGTTTGATTTAAGGATCTATCATTTTATGTGAGCATTAGACCCATGAACATGATATTAAAATTTTCCTTTAAGTGTATGACCCTAAAAGGCCGAACCCTAATGGGCATAAGAGAGAAAGTTGTGAATATTATCTTGGTATTATGATGCATGGCCGAATTGTATAATAAAAATAGGACCTATACATGAATATGTACTAAGGATGATTATGTTACTAGGCCAAACCAAAGGAACAAGCAAGGACCAAGAATAAGACAAGACTATCGTGTAAGTGATTTATGGTTGTTGAAGCGGCTACCCTATGGTTGCCACCCCCTTTATGTTAAAGTGAGGTTTGACTGCAATATGTTATATGATGCATTACATGATATGTTTGGTTGTTTGGAACTAATGTTTATTCATGCAAGTTTTGTAAGATGGCTTGTGCACTAATACCACAGAGGCAACCTGACGAGGACCCTGGGTATTCGTCCATAAGACCATGGAGAGTAATTGCCATGGCAGGATTGGTATGATGATATGAAAGCATGATTATTTTCCAAACTATGTTTCAACGATTCTCCCATTCTATTATTGTATATGTTATTATATGACAGTTGCAGGCAGGAGTAAGCATCATGGTTTGGAGGTTGCTCCAACTGTGAGTCCTTACTGAGACCCCCAATCTCACCCCTCTTTGGGGAAACCCACTTTCAGGAAAAAATGACTAAATGGGTAAGGCAGGGAAATAGGTTGGTGCGGATTGAAGAGAACACTACGCATCCATGTGTAGTTAATGATGACTCCAAACTTCGGGAGAAATTTATGAACTTACTATCTAAAGGAAAGTTTTTGGAGGCAGACTATGTTATATCTGCTCTAGCTGGGTCCTTGTGGATTGAAGATGCACCTTACTAAGGGTGTACTTAAATTCTATTTTGGATGACTGTAGTAGACTATGCCACTTAGACTATTTTGAACATTTTATATGCGTTTGAAGTACGATATTTTGGATGTTTATGTTTATGGACTATGAAATTAGTAGGAAAGATTAAGTAACATAAGTCACTATCCGCATAAGACACTTAAGTAACTACCTACTTAGTAGTAATCAAAACTAAAATTATGATCATGTAAGTGGGCCCCTAAATAGCGCATAAGTATGAGCAGGGTAACCAAGAAGAGATTAACGTGTAAGTAGACCGTAGACAAAGCAAAAGAGAAACTCATGACTAGAGGAATAGATAAGTTAGGAAAAAGAACGAAATAAATTCTTATTAGTAAATTTTAAGTTAACCACACTTAAGTACATGGATTCCGCGCATTGAATGTCAAGCAATGTTACACCTTTGATGAGGATATTAAGGGTGTTACATACTGCGGCTCCGAATTCTTGTTTCAAATGTGGTAAGGTTGGGCATTTTGCCAGGGAGTGTTACAGCAACACTAGGCAGGCTGCGAATCTGCAGGCCTTGCCATCTGTTCCTACAGTGGGACGAGTATATATTATTAATGCACAACAGACGGAGAAGGCACCGAATCTGGTTAAAGGTATAATTTTTATCTCTAATATTGATTTGTCTGTTTTATTTGATTCAGAAGCGAAGCATTCGTTTGTGGCGGAATATTTGCTAAGGGATTGGGGTTAAAAGTAACACGGATGATTCCCCTTATGCGTATTACTACTGCTACAGGAGAGGTTAGTGATTCCTCCTTTATTTGTAAAGATGTTGGGTTTATCTACGAAGGTAGGGGTTATACTATTGATTTGATTATCTTTCCTCTGGCCTCTGTTAATTTGATTTTGGGTATGGATTGGTTGTCTCAAAATTGCGCAATGATTGATTGCTGCGGCAAGAGGTTGATATTATCTCACGAGAAGCCCTGGGTTTGTCTGTCTCCTTTTCTGTCTGTCTGTCAAACAATTAAAGCCTTGAAGGTTGGTGACCTGGGTTATGTTTTCTTGGGTGAATTGGTGGGTGATAAGGAGATAGAGATTTCTAGTATTCTGGTGGTTAATGAATTTGTGGATGTATTTCCTGATGAGATACCGGAATTCCCACTTGAGAGAGAGATTGAGTTCTCTATTGAATTGTTGCCTGGTGTGGGGCCTATAACACCTCACATTTCTAAATGATATATTAATGTATTAAACATAGATTAAAGGGAAGGATTAGTGAAAATCTTGAAAATTAGGTCAAAATGCAAAGAGAGAGTAAAACGGTAATTAGCCAAACACAGAACCCTAGGAAGGTAAAATTAAGTAGAAGGTCTCAAATGATGAAAATAACCCTGGAAATGGATTCAGAACGAAAAATTGAGTGGTTAGGCAAGTTTCAGAAAATTCTGTGAATAGTATTTTTACCGGTTAAAAATATCGCGGTACAGTTGCACCGTAAAACGTGCTGATTGAGTTTTGAGCTCTAGGTTTTGAATACAAGTTATAAATGGTATATAGGACTAGGAAATATGATTTCTGAGAAAAATTGATGGAAATTAGTAAGTTTGGGGAAGCGTGCCTACGAAGCGCGTAACAGCTTAAAACTGCATTTTCTCCGAACGACCGGAAAACTCCGTATTCATATGATTAAGGGCAATTAAAGGACAATGGTTAATGTTAAAAATTAGAGTTTCTAATTAGTTTAGGAAATTATGAACATTTAACGAAATATGAGGGAAATTCGAATTATTTTGAAATCGCGTGAGGTGGCGGTGGGCTCACCTCACTTAAGTGGACTTGCCACCTTGCACAACACCACAAAATCAGCCATTTCTCTCTCCTCCCTTCATCAAAAACCGAGACAACCTCCATGGAAGGGCAACTTGGCTTCCAAAATTTCTTTCCCTCATAACTCCCTCCATACTCACTCAAATCCAACAAAGTTTGTCACCAAAGTTGTTGGAAATCATCATCCAAACACAACCATGGTATTATTGAACCTTGAAACTTGCTAGTTTGGGAGATATTGGGCAAAACTCACTTAAGTGGACGTTGCGTGGTTTTGGCATTGACCATTCCAGCTTCGTCGTATTTTGTATCCCTATGCTCCCCTATTTCACTAAATCCCTTGCTTTATTCCGTTTTAAGATGTTATGTTATGTTATTTATATGCATCGAAGTGAGCCATTGGGCAGAGTATTCTCCAGAACCTCTGGGTTATTGAGATATATTCGTATATCTCACCCTGTCTTGGGGGCTTTATTTCAAGAGGTTGCAGTGGTACTGGAGAGGTGGGCAAGAAGCCCATGGGATGACTGAGACATATAATTTCTTATTTTGCATTTTGGTGGCCGTTGGGCCTATGCAAGACACAGGGCATGAACATTGCATATGGATGTAGGAGGAGATTTATTGTCATATTTGTTCATGCCATTTGCGCCTAAGTCTAGTTTCATATGGGTTATGTCATTTTGAGGTTATTTATCATGTTTATTTTGGAGTATGTATTATGTCATTTGAAGGTTATGATTTGTAAAGTGTAATATGTCATTTGAAAGAATTGTAATTTGTACATGAATTGATGTAATATGGAAGTATGAAATATGATGAAAGGGAAATAGGCCTATTCTAAGATTGATATATGTTTTATGATGTAAAGAATGCATGCAAATGGATTATGGTGATTGAAACATGTTAAGTTTGAAAATGTAAGTAAAGTGATGGAAATTGAGTAATTGATATAAACTGTGATGGGTTGTAAGAGCCCCAAGGCATTGCTGGTCCTTGTGTGTGCCACCCAATTCTTATTAGGTACAAATTGAGGTCATAGAATACTTGGAAATTTGGGAATTGTTGAAAAAACAAAGGAAACTCTGGCGAATTTTCTAAAAATTGGCATAATTTAGGCGAACTTTGGTAGAGCATATCTCCCTCCACAGAGGTCCGGTAGGAACTTTCCATACGCCATTTTGAAGCTTGAAATGTCCTGTATCTCATGAAAAAATTTGGGAATTTTCTTGGTCGGGAGTAGGCCTGTAGAAGGCTGATAACGAGGACTGCCAATTTGGTTACTGCACATGTGGCAATTCTGGACCGAGTTTGGAAAAATTATTCCCGCTTCGTTTCTTGGTAAAATTAAGTGTATGATATATCAAATTTAATATTGAGGTGTCTAGTTTGTTGTATAAAAATGTGAGAGGAATTGGTTTAGTGTATTTTCCAGAATAATTGATTGAGTGAAGGATGTTTTGAGCTGTTTTGAGGTTGGCTCGCGAAATTGCTTGTCTAACTTCAAACGGCGATATCCGGAGAAAACGAGAACTTTATGACTCGTGTGATAGCTTCATGGAAAGGTAATTAAGTCTCAAATAACATACTAAAAGATGGGAGAATTTTCTTATGCGGTTTATCCGCGGAAAATTAATGACCGAACTATGTTCGGATAGGTAGAAGACGTAAAAGTGAGATTTTAGCTCAGTGGGTTTATGGGAACCCCTTAGTGACTTGAGAGATGTAAAATAAGTTATAACAGAAGTTTAAATAATTATTTCGCAAAGAGTTTACAGTTACAGTCACAGCTTTTATTTATTACGCTTTTTATTGTTTTAAACGCTCGCGTAATAAACGGAAAAAGTTTACTCGCTTTTTTATAAATGAACTGCTATGATTGTAACTGCGCTAAATATTATAATTAATGCTTACAATACCAGTGTATAACGGGCTGTTGCATTTTATGATATCATAGCATTTTTGTTAGGGAACTCTGATAATGTATAATTGTATGATTGTGTTAAGTGCTGTATAGTTGTATGTAAACTCTTATTGATTATTGCATATGTGATTCCTTAGTGTGGGTCTGATCAACCCATTCCTTTGTGTTACATGTGTGGTCATCATAAGAAGCCTGCATGGCAACCCTGGAGCACCGAATGTAAGTCCTTAGCCTGATGTTGTGGCTGCAGTGTTGACTGCTCCATGGACAAGAGATGGCGGTAAGTAAAATATGAATATTAGGGGACTTAAGGAAAACAAACTTAGATGTTTTGTCTGACCTTTTAGGTGAAATTTATAAAGTTGCATCATAAGTAAAAATTGTAAACAAACCTATTGTATGTACAGTATTATCATAGGCGAAATTTGTAGTATGGTGGATAATAATTATATAATTGAGATGGATTTATAGCATGAAGATGGTATTGGTAAATTGATAAACCCTTGGTTTACCATGTTTTTAGGCTTAATTGTGTTTGATATATATCATGAATTGCATGGGAATTAGGGTTTTATACTGTAAAGTCACAATAATTGAATATCTTGCTAACATGGTATCATAATTCTTATTTTAAGGGATTTTTGACACCTATTATGGCTCTTTGGAACCAAAAGAAGACATCAAGTTGAGTTGGAGCCTCAAGGAAGCAAGATTTCAAGTGTGTACTAGCTGTAAGAGGATGTTTTGGCATCCATGAATCATGTTTAAACGCTCAAGATAAAGAAAACACCAAAATCCACTGGAGGAGAGCGTTTTAGCGCCCAACAGAGCGCTAAAACGCCCTGACAACCTCAATTTCCCTTTGAAGAGAACGTTTAAATGTTAAACAACACGCCAAAACACTAAAGAGCACGTTTAAATGTTAAACAGGACGCCAAAACGTGTGAAGGCAGACATCAATACACATGAAGCACGTTTTCGCATGAAAAAATGAACGTTAAAACGTCCATGCACGGTCAAGCCCATTCCAGGGAAGATTTAATCCAGATATGCAACAGATTCCATGAAGATATAAAGAGGAAACACATCAACCTTGATTTGGAAAATATATAACTCCAATGGGAAGACATGATGAAGATACAACAAAGATTTGAAGCTCAAAATCGTCAACCAATCTCCAAGATATCAAATGCAAAAAGGAAACAAAGATGAAATCAACCACAAATCTGATATGGATTCATTGGAGATTTAATGAAGAATACAACCCCAAAAAGCTATAAATAAAGAGCTTGGGGTCAAGACCAATTCAGAAATTCACATACTCATTCAAGCCACACGGAGGAATCCTGTTACGGAGCGCTGGAACACTGAGGAACTAAGTCAACATCACACCAATAGAGGCTTGGGATTCTCTTTTCTTTATTATTTATTTTCAATTCAGTATGCTAGAGTAGTCTTTTATGTAGTTAAGGGTAGATGGAACCCAATTGAATCTTTATGTTTATGAATTAAATTGTCTCCGAATCTTGTTCTTTTTATAATTGAATAAATTATCCGTCTTTAATGCTTTCTATAAGTTTGTTCCTTATAGAATGATTTTGGGGAATTGTATGACAATAGGGATGTTGGTGCATGAACCTTGACTTGATAATTTATCATAATCCTTGTGATCTAGGAATAGGAATAGGAATAGACATAGGGTAATTATGCAATCTTGACATTCTTGATCTTAATGCATGTTTTCTTGGGGAATAATCGGGGAACTAGAGTTCTTTCAAGATTACATAGATTTATGGTAACAAGGAATTGAGTCGTAATTAACTCAGATAGAATTGATTGACAATATATTAAGAAACAGATTTTTGGTCATTTAATTCATAACATATTGAGGATATTGGGGGAAGTCGAAACCTTAACTACGCTTGTTTTAAATCTTAATCAAACATCATCTTCATTCATTCTTTTAATTCTGAATTTTCATAATTGCATGATTCTACTTGTTTTTACTTTTAAGTTCTTTGAACCACAATTCTCTTCATCTAAATTCTCGATTGTCCAACTAAAACGCAATTAGTGAACTAGTGCTTGAAAGTTTTGATACTCGTGGGAACGATCTCGTACTCCGGTACACTTTATTTCTTTACGACTGGTGCACTTGCCGAGTCGCTATCAAGTTTTTGGCGCCGTTGCCGGGGATCAAATTCTTCAACATTAGAAGTAACTAATTAACTTTTAGATTGGACGTTTTAATTTTCTGCACTTTAAACATTCTTCAAACTCAATTTTTCTGCATAAAATTTCTGCATCAATTTTCTGCATATTTATTTTTCTACATTCTTTGTTTATTTTTATTATTTTTCTGTTTTGTCTTTTTCTATGTTTTCTGCACATTTTTTCAATCTTAGTTTATGCGAAGTACTCTTAACCGCGAATCTTGCAGTTTGATCCTGAGATAGAAAAGATAGAAAGGAAACTTAGAAAAGACGCAAAAGCAAAGAAAGCGAAGGAAACAAAGGCATCAACTTCGACGGAACCAAAGGAGGAACCTAAGGAGGAACCAATGGCAAGAAACAATCAACTCGCTCCAAGGATGTTGGGAGATTACATGACCCCAGCTCGAGTCCCATAGACGGCCAGCATTGTTAGACCTAACATAGAGGCTAACAACTTTGAACTGAAGCCGGCACTGCTGCAACTGATTCAAAAAGAACAGTTCGCTGGAGGAAGCACAGAGAACCCCTATAGTCATCTCGACAACTTCTTACTTTATTGTGATACATTAAAAGTAAATGGAGTTCCTCGTGATGCTATCTTGCTCAGGCTATTTGCATGCTCACTGAAGGATGAAGCAAGAGATTGGCTGCAGTCTCTACCTGAAGGAAGCATAACCAATTGGGATGACTTAGCAAGGAAATTCTTGGCCAGATTTTTCTCAGGCTCGAAGATGGCAAGACTCAGGCGGAGATCACTGCTTTTGAACGAAAAGACAGCGAATCTTTGTACGAGGCTTGGGAACGATTTAAGGGATCACTCAGGAAGTGTCCTCAACATGGAATTAAAGCATGGGAGAAAGCTAGAATCTTTTTCCAAGGGATGACATCCAGCACAAGAACATTGGTGAATGCTGCTGCAGGAGGCTCCCTGAAAACAAAAACTCCAGAGGAAGCGCTAGAATTACTGGAATCTCTAGCTTCTCAGGAATTTGACAATGCCACTGCCCCAGTTGAACCAAGAAGAGCAGGAATTATGAAGCTTGACGGCTATGATGCACTCTTAGCCCAAAATGAACAAATGCTACAAATGCACAAGAAATAACAAGAACAATTAGATGCCCTTAATAAAATATTTAATCTTTCTCAAGTTTCTTTTGTTTCTAATTCTAATATTAAATGTGGTATTTGTGAAGAGGCTCATGCAACTGAGGATTGTGAATACATAAGAGCAGCGGAAAAGCCACCAGCCGAGGTCAATGGACTCTGGTATGATCAGAAGAATCAGAATCAATATCCAGGATTGAGTCACAAATCCAACCATCAGCTCAATCCTCCTCTTCCAGTGCAACCATATACCCCACAACAAAGTAACACTTCTGAGTGGGAGAAAGCTTTTGCACAGTTATGCAAGACCACTTCTGATTATGTTCAAGGTGCAAATGCTTTCAGAGAAGACACATTTGCTTTCATGCAAGAGACTAGAGAAGCACACCGGAATCAAGAAGCTTCCATAAGAAATCTAGAAATTCCGATTGGCCAGTTGTCGAAGCAATTTTCTGAGAGAGCTCAGGGTACTTGTCCAAGCAACACAGTAGTCAATCCAAGGGAACATTGCAATGTTATCACCACTAGGAATGGGACAGTGATTCAGCCTATAGAGGAGAAACCCAAAGAAAAGAAGAAGGATGGAGAAGAATCAGATGAAGAAAAGAAGGAAGAAAAGGAAAAGGATACAATTAAAGTTGACAAAAGCAATCCAGAAAAAGGCGAAAAGAAACTATTCAAGTGGGAGAAGAAGAAAGCTCTAGAAAGACAGAACTAGCCATTAGATCTCTCCCCATATGCTCGAATCCCTTATCCTCAGAGATTAAAGAAAGAGATTCAGAAGCAGCAGTGCTCAAAGTTTCTAGACATATTCAGGAGGTTGCAGATCAACATTCCTTTTGCTGAAGTTGTAGAGAACATGCCCAACTACGCAAGGTTCATGAAGGATCTATTACCAAGGAAGCGTAAGTTGCAGGAATGCGAGACGGTGAATATGACGGAGGAATGTAATGTGATCATCAAAAAGAAGTTACCTACAAAAGTCAAGGATCCAAGGAGCTTCAACACTCTATGAACTATAGGCAAAGTGGAAGTGGACAATGTTTTATGTGATCTTGGAGCTAGCATCAATGTCATGCCACTCTCAATGATGAAGAAGCTTGGGATTACTGAAGTGCAGCCCACAAAGACGATAGTGCAACTGGCTGACCGCTCTTCAAAGCAAGCTTATGGCATCATTGAAGATATATTGGTCAAGGTTGAAAAGTTCATCATTCCTATTAATTTTGTCATCCTTGACATTGAAGAAGATACCACAATTCCTATGATTTTTGGAAGACCCTTCTTGGCAACTTCTGGAGCGCTGATTGATGTACTTAAAGGTGAGCTAATCTTATGGGTAGACGGAGAGCAAGCAACTTTCAAATTCTTTGACAAAGAAGTCCCCTCATTTGTAGCTCAACCGGAAGATCAAGTCTATTATATCGGTGAAAATAAGGGAGAAGAAGAACACGATGAGGAGTCTTCTCAAGAAAGTAAGCCAAAAGCTAAGATGGAAAAGCCAAGGAGCAAGGGAAAGCATGTAAAAGTCAAGTTCAAAGTTCCTGAGACTACTTTACCTCATCCATATGCAGAAGAGCACTACGGTAGGACACAATTTCTGAAAGATGGAGCTTGGTCATCACCAAGCTTATGCTTTGAGCCACCATGAAAGTAAATCAGGTATGTCAGGCTCGTGACGTTAAACAAGCGCTAATGGGTAGGCAAACCCACACTTTACTGTTTTATTTTAATTTCACTGTTTTAGTTATTTTTACTTTGAATTAAATAAAGAGAAAAATACAAAATTAGGAGAAGGTGTTGAGACTAATGGCTATCATTGAGTAAATTTTACAGGTGAAGAAAAGGGAATAAACAACAAGAGAAAGCTACTAGTTGTTTTATTTCTTACGTGATTTCTTTGTAGATTTAAATCTATTACTGAGGACAACAACATTTAAATCTGCAACATTTAAATCTGGGAATGGGGAACGCATGGTTCATCTAAGCACAATTGAGTAATCCGGAGGAAGTTCATGAGCATACACAGAATATCTGGCTAAAACAGGGAACTATCTCAAATCCCTTCTCCTTTGCTTTAGGTTTTTTTTTTCTTGTATTTTAAATTTTGTTTTTCATGTTTAATTACATAATTTTAATTGTTTTTGTGGAAAAACCCCAAGCCAAAATTTTGTGTGAAACTTCTAAATTTTTTTAAAGTTTCTCAGTGTTAATTGGAAAAATGGAGGGAAATTGAAATTAGTAATTGATTCAGAGCATGATGATGCACTTATACAATTTTTTTATGAGCATCATTGCAAATGAGTGACATGGTTCACCTAATATATTGTTTTATATTGAAGTTGTTTTGAGAAAAATAACAGGATAATTACTAGGCATTCATAGCCGTAAGGTTTCGAGCCTATACAGAAATTTTTTATTGAGTGTGCATTCTACTGATGAAAGACTCTAGAACTTGTTTTGTTTCTGGCTTGAATTAGTATGTGATTTATTCTATAGATATGATTGAGGCATGTTCTTTCGTTAAACTAGCTGCCTAAATAGCCAACCATTACTGTTATTCCTTAGTTAACCACTTTGAGCCTAGGCCTGTTTATTCTCTGAAAACCTATGAATTGAATAAGCCATTATCCATGCACTCCTCACCTTAATTGAGATTGAATTTCAGATTGAGGACAAGTACTCATTAATTGAATATATGAATAATGATGTGTGGAAGTACAGGGAAGAAAGGCAAAAGCCAAGTAAGGTTGGTTGGAAGGAAGAAGAAACAAACAAAGAGAAAGAAAACTACTCAAAAAGAAAACGGAAAAGGAAAAATGTGAAACAAAAAGAAAGAAGAGTAGTCTGAGAAAATAGAAGGACAAATATGAGAAAAAGTCCAAGAAAAAAAGAAGTGAAGAAGAACGAACGACAAGAAAAAGAAAGTTGTTGACAAATTGGAAACAATTACATCCATTCCTCTTCAAAATCTGGATTTTAATCTCAGAGCCCTTTCTCCAAATTTTCCTTCCCCTTCAGCCAGGCCAAGTTACAACCTGAATAAAGACCTCTTGATCTGTTGAATACTTTACTATTAGTGTGGAGAGCTAGAATATGAGCAAGCCTATGGTAGTCTGATTCAGTGGGATATGAGTGAAACACCAACCCTCTAAACAGTTGAGCGTGAGTGAATTGTAAACCTAGTGAGGGAGTGTCTCAGGAAGTTTTCCCTGTTCTTGATCTTAAGGAATTTCATTAAAAGTTTCTACTGATGGATTATTGATCTTAATGCTTTGATGTATCATCCTTTTCTCAAGTCTGAATCCTCAGTAGTAATTTCTCTGATTAAATCTTGCTTATGAATTCTATGCAATTAAAAATCTTGATTGATTCCACTAAGTTTATTCTACTGCATTGCTGAGGACATCAATGTTCAAATCTGGGAATGGTTGATAAACCCTTGGTTTACCATGTTTTTAGGCTTAATTATGTTTGATATATATCATGAATTGCATGGGAATTAGGGTTTTATACTGTAAAGTCACAATAATTGAATATAGTGCTAACATGTTATCATAATTCTTATTTTAAGGGATTTTTGACACCTATTAAGGCTCTTTGGAACCAAAAGAAGACATCAAGTTGAGTTGGAGCTTCAAGGAAGCAAGATTTCAAGTGTGTACCAGCTGTAAGAGGACGTTTTGGCGTCCAAGAATCATGTTTAAACGCTCAAGATGAAGAAAAAAACAAAATCCACTGGAGGAGAGCGTTTTAGCGCCCAACAGAGCGCTAAAATGCCCTGACAGCCTCAATTTCCCTTCGAAGAGCACGTTTAAATGTTAAACAGCACGCCAAAACGTGTGAAGGCAGACAGTAATACACATGAAGCACGTTCTCGCGTGAAAAAATGAACGTTAAAACGTCCATGCACGGTCAAGCCCACTCCAAGGAAGATTTAATCAAGATATGCAACAGATTCCATGAAGATATAAAGAGGAAACACATCAACCTTGATTTGGAAAAGATATAACTCCAATGTGAAGATATGATGAAGATACAACAAAGATTTGAAGCTCAAAATCGTCAACCAATCTCCAAGATATCAAATGCAAAAAGGAAACAAAGATGAAATCAACCACAAACCTGATATGGATTCATTGGAGATTTAATGAAGAATACAACCCCAAAAAGCTATAAATAAAGAGCTTGGGGTCAAGACCAATTCACAATTCCAGAGCATTACACCAAGACGGAAGGAGGAATCCTGTTGCGGAGCGCTGGAACACTGAGGAACCAAGTCAACATCACACCAATGGAGTTCTCTTTTCTTTTTTATTTCTTTTCAATTCAGTATGCTAGAGTAGTCTTTTATGTAGTTAAGGGTAGATGGAACCCAATTGAATCTTTATGTTTATGAATTAAATTGTCTCAGAATCCTGTTCTTTTTATAATTGAATAAATTATCCGTCTTTAATGCTTTCTATGAGTTTGTTCCATATAAAATGATTTTGGAGAATTGTATGACAATAGGGATGTTGGTGCATGAACCTTTACTTGATAATTTATCATAATCCTTGTGATCTAGGAATAGGAATAGTAATAGACATTTGTAATTCTTGATCTTAATGCATGTTTTCTTGGGGAATAATCGGGGAACTAGAGTTCTTTCAAGATTACATAGTTTTATGGTAACAAGGAATTGAGCCGTAATAAACTTAGAAAGAATTGATTGGCAATATATTAAGAAACTGATTGTTGGTCATTTAATTCATAACATATTGAGGATATTGGGGGAAGTCGAAATATTAACTACGCTTGTTTTACATTCTTAATCATCATATTTTTATTCATTCTTTTAATTCTGAATTTTCATAATTGCATACTTTTACTTGTTTTTAATTTTAAGTTCTTTGAACCACAACTCTCTTCATCTAAATTCTCTCAAACCAAACATTTGATTGTCCAACTAAGACGCGATTAGCGAACTAGTGCTTGAAAATTCTGATCCTCGTGGGAACGATCTCGTACTCTGGTACACTTTATTACTTTCATGGTCGGTGCACTTGCCGAGTCGCTATCAAGTTTTTGGCGCCGTTGCCGGGGATCGAATTCTTCAACATTAGAAGTAACTAATTAATTTTTAGATTGGACGTTTTAATTTTCTGCACTTTATACATTCTTCAAAAAAAAATTCTGCATTAAAATTCTGCATATTTATTTTTCTGCATTCTTTGATTGTTTAATTTTTTTTCTGTTTTTCTGTTTTGTCTTTTTTCTATTTTTCTGCACATCTTTTTAATCTTTTTTTATGCGAGGTACTCTTAACCCGCTAATCTTGCAGTTTGATCCTGGGATAGAAAAGACAGAAAGGAAACTTAGGAAAGACACAAAAGCAAAGAAAGCGAAGGAAACAAAGGCATCAACTTCGACGGAACTAAAGGAGGAACCTAAGGAGAAACCTATAGCAGAAAATAATCAACTCGCTCCAAGGATGTTGGGGGATTACATGACCCCAGCTCGAGTGCCTCAGACGGCAAGCATTGTTAGACCAAACATAGAGGCTAACAACTTTGAACTAAAGCCGGCACTGCTGCAACTGATTCAAAAAGAACAGTTCGCTTGAGGAAGCATAGAGAACCCCTATAGTCATCTCGATAACTTCTTACTTTATTGTGACACATTAAAAGTAAATGGAGTTCCTCGTGATGCTATCTTGCTCAGGCTATTTCCATGCTCACTAAAGGATGAAGCAAGAGATTGGCTGCAGTCTCTACCTGAAGGAAGCATAACCAATTGGGATGACTTAGTAAGAAAATTCTTGGCTAGATTTTTCTCAGCTTCAAAATGGCAAGACTCAAGGCGGAGATCACATCTTTTGAACAAAAAGAAAGCGAATCTTTGTACGAGGCCTGGGAACGATTCAAAGGAACACTTAGGAAGTGTCCTCAACATGGAATTGAAGCATGGGAGAAGGCAAGAATCTTTTTCCAAGGGATGACATCCAGCACAAGAACACTGGTGAATGTTGCTGCAGGAGGATCCATGAAAACAAAAACTCCAGAGGAAGCGTTGGAATTACTGGAATCTCTAGCTTCTCAGGAATTTGACAATGCCCCTGCCCCAGTTGCACCAAGAAGAGCAGGAATTATGAAGCTTGACGGCTATGATGCACTCTTAGCCCAGAATGAACAAATGCTACAAATGCACAAGAAACAACATGAACAATTAGATGCCCTTAATAAAAAATTTAATCTTTCTCAAGTTTCTTTTGTTTCTAATTCTAATATTAAATGTGGTATTTGTGAAGAGGCTCATGCAACTTAGGATTGTGAATACATAAGAGCAGCGGAAAAGCCACCAGCCGAGGTCAATGGACTCTGGTATGATCAGAAGAATCAAAATCAACATCCAGGGTTGAGTCACAAATCCAACCATCAGCTCAATCAAAGTTTCTAGACATATTCAGGAGGTTGCAGATCAACATTCCTTTTGCCGAAGCTTTAGAGAACATGCACAAATATTCAAGGTTCATGAAGGATCTATTATCAAGGAAGCATAAGTTGCGGGAATGTGAGACAGTAAATCTGACGGAGGAATGTAATGCTATCAGCAAAAAGAAGTTACCTACCAAAGTCAAGGATCCAGGGAGCTTCAGCATTCCATGCACTATAGGCAAAGTGGAAGTAGACAACGTTTTATGTGATCTTGGAGCTAGCATCAATGTCATGCCACTCTCCATGATGAAGAAGCTGGGGATTACTGAAGTGAAGCCCACAAAGACGATAGTGCAACTGGCTGACCGCTCTTCAAAGCAAGCTTATGGAATCATTGAAGATATATTGGTCAAGGTTGACAAGTTCATTATTCCTGTTGATTTTATCATCCTTGACATTGAAGAAGATGCCACGATTCCTATGATTTTTGGAAGACCCTTCTTGGCAACTTCTGGAGCGCTGATTGATGTACTTAAAGGTGAGCTAATCTTACAGGTAGACGGAGAGCAAGCAACTTTCAAATTCTTTGACAAAGAAGTCCCCTCATCTGTAGCTCAACCAGAAGATCAAGTCTATTACATCGGTAAAAATAAGGGAGAAGAAGAACACAATGAAGAGTTTTCTCAAGAAAGTAAGCCAAAAGCTAAGATGGAAAAGCCAAGGAGCAAGGGAAAGCATGTAAAAGTCAAGTTCAAAGTTCCTGAGACTACTTTACCTCGTCCATATGCAGAAGAGCACTACGGTAGGACACAATTTCTGAAAGATGGAGCTTGGTCATCACCAAGCTTATGCTTTGAGCCACCATGAAAGTAAATCAGGTACGTCAGGCTCGTGACGTTAAACAAGCGCTAATGGGTAGGCAAACCCACACTTTACTATTTTATTTTAATTTCACTGTTTTAGTTATTTTTACTTTGAATTAAATAAAGAGAAAAATACAAAAATATAGGCGAAGGTGTTGAGACTAATGACTATCATTGAGTAAATTTTACAGGTGAAGAAAAGGGAACAAACAACAAGTGAAAGCAACTAGTTGTTTTATTTCTTACTTGATTTCTTTGTAGATTTAAATCTATTGCTGATGACAGCAACATTTAAATCTGGGAATGGGGAACGCATGGTTCATCTAAGCACAATTGAGTAAGCAGGAGGAACTTCATGAGCATACACAGAATATCCGGCTAAAACAAGGAACTATCTCAAAGCCCTTCTCCTTTGCTTTAGCTTATTTATTTTTTTTCTTGCATTTTAAATTTTGTTTTTCATGTTTAATTAGATAATTTTAATTGTTTTTGTTGAAAAACCCCCCAAGCCAAAAAAAATTGTGAAAATTCTAATTTTTTTTAACGTTTCTTAGTGTTGATTGGAAAAATGGCGAGAAATTGAAATTAGTAATTGATTCAGAGCATGATGATGCACTTATACATTTTTTTTATGAGCATCATTGCAAATGAGTGACATGGTTCATCTAATATATTGTTTTATATTGAAGTTGTTTTGAGAAAAAGAACAGGATAATTACTGTGCATTCATAGCCGTAAGGTTTCAAGCCTATACAGAAATTTTTTATTGAGTGTGCATTCTACTGATGAAAGACTCTAGAACTTGTTTTGTTTCTGGCTTGAATTAGTATGTGATTTAATCTATAGATAAAATTGAGGCACGTTCTTTCTTTAAACTAGATGGCCAAATAGCCAACCATTACTATTATTCCTTAGTTAACCACTTTGAGCCTAGGCATGTTTATTCTCTGAACGCCTAAAATTGAATAAGCCATTATCCATACACTCCTCACCTTAATTGAAATTGAATTTCAGATTGAGGACAAGTGCTCATTAATTGAATATATGAATAATGATGTGTGGAAGTACAGGGAAGAAAGGCAAAAGCCATGTAAGGTTGGTTGGTTGGAACAACAATGTTCAAATTTGGGAATGGTTCATAAACCCTTGGTTTACCATGTATTTAGGCTTAATTATGTTTGATATATATCATGAATTGCATGGGAATTAGGGTTTTATACTGTAAAGTCACAATAATTGAATATCTTGCTAACACGTTCTCATAATTCTTATTTTAAGGGATTTTTGACACCTATTATGGCTCTTTGGAACCAAAAGAAGACATCAAGTTGAGTTGGAGCCTCAAGGAAGCAAGATTTCAAGTGTGTACCAGCTGTAAGAGGACGTTTTGGCGTCCATGAATCATGTTTAAACGCTAAAGATGAAGAAAACACCAAAATCCACTGGAGGAGAGCGTTTTAGCGCCCAACAGAGCGCTAAAACGCCCTGACAGCCTCAATTTCCCTTCAAAGAGCATGTTTAAATATTAAACAGCATGCCAAAACGCTGAAGAGCATGTTTAAATGTTAAACACCATGCCAAAACGTGTGAAGGCAGACAACAATACACATGAAGCACGTTTTAGCATGAAAAAATGAATGTTAAAACGTCCATGCACGGTCAAGCCCACTCCAGGGAAGATTTAATCAAGATAGGCAGAAGATTCCATGGAGATATAAAGAGGAAACACATCAACCTTGATTTGGAAAATATATAACTCCAATAGGAAGATATGATGAAGATACAACAATGATTTGAAGCTCAAAATCGTCAACCAATCACCAAGATATCAAATGCAAAAAGGAAACAAAGATGAAATCAACCACAAATCTGATATGGATTCATTGGAGATTTAATGAAGAATACAACCCCAAAAAGCTATAAATAAAGAGCTTGGGGTCAAGACCAATTCACAATTCCAGAGCATTACACCAAGACGGAAGGTGGAATCCTGTTGCGGAGCGCTGGAACACTGAGGAACCAAGTCAACATCACACCAATGGAGGCTTGGGGTTCTCTTTTCTTTTTTATTTCTTTTCAATTCAGTATGCTAGAGTAGTCTTTTATGTAGTTAAGGGTAGATGGAACCCAATTGAATCTTTATGTTTATGAATTAAATTGTCTCTGAATCCTGTTCTTTTTATAATTGAATAAATTATCCGTCTTTAATGCTTTCTATGAGTTTGTTCCTTATAGAATGATTTTGGGGAATTGTATGACAATAGGGATGTTGGTGCATGAACCTTTACTTGATAATTTATCATAATCCTTGTGATCTAGGAATAGGAATAGGAATAGGAATAGACATAGGGTAATTATGCAATCTTGTAATTCTTGATCTTAATGCATGTTTTCTTGGGGAATAATCGGGGAACTAGAGTTCTTTCAAGATAACATAGATTTATGGTAACAAGGAATTGAGCCGTAATAAACTTAGAAAGAATTGATTGGCAATATATTAAGAAATGAATTCTTGGTCATTTAATTCATAACATATTGAGGATATTGGGGGAAGTTGAAACCTTAACTACGCTTGTTTTACATTCTTAATCTTCATCTTTTTATTCATTCTTTTAATTCTGAATTTTCATAATTGCGTACTTTTACTTGTTTTTAATTTTAAGTTCTTTGAACCATAACTCTCTTCATCTAAATTCTCTCAAACCAAACCTTTGATTGTCCAACTAAGACGCGATTAGCGAACTAGTGCTTGGAAATTCTGATCCTCGTGGGAACGATCTCGTACTCCGGTACACTTTATTACTTTCACGATTGGTGCACTTGCCCAGTCGCTATCAAGTTTCACGATTGGTGCTTCTAATGTTGAAGAATTCGATCCCCGGCAACGATGCCAAAAACTTGTTGTCACTTCGGCAAGTGCACTGGTCGTAAAAGTAATAAAGTATACTGAGTACGAGATCGTTCCCACGAGGATCAGAATTTCAAGGACTAGTTTGCTAATTGCGTTTTAGTTGGAAAATCAAAGGTTTGTTTTGAGAGAATTTAGATGAAGAGAGTTGTGATTCAAGGAACTTGAAATAAAAAAAAAACAGGTAAAGGCATGCAATATGAAAATTCAGAATTAAAAGAATGAATGATGATGATGATGTTTGATTAAGAATTAAAAAATTTATACATTTTAAAATTTTGTTCTTTTTATCAAAAACTTGATAGCGACTCGGCAAGTGCACCAATCGTGAAAGTAATAAAATGTACTGAGTACGAGATCGTTCGCACGAGGATCAGAATTTCAAGCACTAGTTCACTAATTGCATTTTAGTTGGACAATCAAAGGTTTGGTTTGAGAGAATGGTGAATTTAGATGAAGAGAATTGTTGTTCAAAGATCTTAAAATTAAAAACAATTAAGAACATGCAATTATGAAATTTCAGAATTAAAAGAATGAATGAGATGATGTTTGATTAAAATTTAAAAACAAGCGTAGTTAAGGTTTTGACATCCCCCAATATCCTCAATATGTTATGAATTAAAAATCCAAGAATCCGTTTCTTAATATATTGCCAATCAATTCTATCTGAGTTAATTACGGCTCAATTCCTTGTTACCATAAATCTATTTAATCTTGAAAGAACTCTAGTTCCCCGATTATTCCCCAAGAAAACATGCATTAAGATCAAGAATTACAAGATTGCATAATTACCCTATGTCTATTCCTATTCCTATTCCAAGATCACAAATATTATGATAAATTATCAAGCCAAGGTTCATGCACCAACATCCCTATTGTCATACAATTCCCCAAAGTCATTCTATCAGGAACAACCTCATAGAAAGAATTAAAAATAGATAAATTATTCAATTATAAAAAGAACAAGATTCAGAGACAATTTAATTCATAAACGTAAAGATTCAATTGGGTTCCATCTACCCTTAACTACATAAAAGACTACTCTAGCATACTGAATTGAAAAGAAATAATAAAGAAAAGATAACCCCAAGCCTCCATTGGTGTGATGTTGACTTGGTTCCTCAGTGTTCCAACGCTCCGCAACAGGATTCCTCCTTCCGTCTTGGTGTAATGCTCTGGAATTGTGTATTGGTTTCTGAATTGGTCTTGACCCCAAGATCTTTATTTATAGCTTTTTGGGGTTGTATTCTTCATTAAATCTCCAATGAATCCATATCAGATTTGTGGTTGATTTCATCTTTGTTTCCTTTTTGCATTTGATATCTTGGAGATTGGCTGACGATTTTGAGCTTCAAATCTTTGTTGTATCTTCATCAAATCTTCCTATTGGAGTTATATCTTTTCCAAATCAAGGTTGATGTGTTTCCTCTTTATATCTTCATGGAATCTGTAGCATATCTTGATTAAATCTTCCCTGGAGTGGGCTTGACCGTGCATGGACGTTTTAACGTTCACTTTTTTCACACTAAAACGTGCTTCATGTGTATTGTTGTCTGCCTTCACACGTTTTGGCGTGCTGTTTAACATTTAAACGTTCTCTTCGAAGGGAAATTGAGGTTGTCAGGGCGTTTTAGCGCTCTGTTGGGCGCTAAAACGCCCTCTTCTAGTGGATTTTGGTGTTTTCTTCATCTTGAGCGTTTAAACATGATTAATGGACGCCAAAACATCCTCTTGCAGCTGGTACACACTTGAAATCTTGCTTCCTTGAGGCTCCAACTCAACTTGATGTCTTCTTTTGGTTCCAAAGAGCCTTAATAGGTGTCAAAAATCCCTTAAAATAAGAATTATGATAACATGTTAGCACTATATTCAATTATTGTGACTTTACAGTATAAAACCCTAATTCCCATGCAATTCATGATATATATCAAACATAATTAAGCCTAAAAACATGGTAAACCAAGGGTTTATCAACCATTCCCAGATTTGAACATTGATGTCCTCAGCAATGCAGTAGAATAAACTTAGTGGAATCAATCAAGAATTTTAATTGCATGGAATTCATAAGCAAGATTTAATCAGAGAAATTACTACTGAGGATTCAGACTTGAGAAAAGGATGATACATCAAAGCATTAAGATCAATAATCCATCAGTAGAAACTTTTAATGAAATTCCTTAAGATCAAGAACAGGGGAAACTTCCTGAGACACTCCCTCACTAGGTTTACAATTCACTCACGCTCAACTGTTTAGAGGGTTGGTGTTTCACTCATATCCCACTGAATCAGACTACCATAGGCTTGCTCATATTCTAGCTCTCCACAGTAATAGTAAAGTATTCAACAGATCAAGAGGTCTTTATTCAGGTTGTAACTTGGCCTGGCTAAAGGGGAAGGAAAATTTGGAGAAAGGGCTCTGAGATTAAAATCCAGATTTTGAAGAGGAATGGATGTAATTGTTTCCAATTTGTCAACAACTTTCTTTTTCTTGTCGTTCGTTCTTCTTCACTTCGTTTTTTTTTGGACTTTTTCTCATATTTGTCTTTCTCTTTTCTCAGACAACTCTTCTTTCTTTTTGTTTCTCTTTTTTCCTTTTCCGCTTTCTTTTCGAGTAGTTTTCTTTCTCTTTTTTTGTTTCTTCTTCCTTCCAACCAACCTTATTTGGTTTTTGCCTTTCTTCCCTGTACTTCCACACATCATTATTCATATATTCAATTAATGAGTACTTGTCCTCTATCTGAAATTCAATCTCAATTAAGGTGATGAGTGTATGGATAATGGCTTATTCAATTCATAGGTTTTCAGAGAATAAACAGGCCTAGGCTCAAAGTGGTTAACTAAGGAATAACAGTAATGGTTGGCTATTTGGCCATCTAGTTTAAAGAAAGAACATGCCTCAATCATATCTATAGAATAAATCACATACTAATTCAAGCCAGAAACAAAGCAAGTTTTAGAGTCTTTCATCAGTAGAATGCACACTCAATAAAAAAAATTTGTATAGGCTCGAAACCTTACAGCTATGAATGCACAGTAATTATCCTGTTCTTTTTCTCAAAACAACTTCAATATAAAACAATATATTAGATGAACCATGTCACTCATTTGCAATGATGCTCATAAAAAAATTGTATAAGTGCATCATCATGCTCTGAATCAATTACTAATTTCAATTTCCCACCATTTTTCCAATTAACACTGAGAAACTTTAAAAAATTTCAGAATTTTCACAAAAAATTTTGGCTTCGGGTTTTTCAACAAAAACAATTAAAATTATCTAATTAAACATGAAAAACAAAATTTAAAATGCAAGAAAAAAAATAAGCTAAAGCAAAGGAGAAGAGATTTGAGATTGTTCCCTGTTTTAGCCGGATATTCTGTGTATGCTCTTGAAGTTCCTCTGGCTTAATCAATTGTGCTTAGATGAACCATGCGTTACCCATTCCCAGATTTAAATTTTGATGTCCTCAACAACAGATTTAAATCTACAAAGAAATCGTGTGATAAAGAAAACAACTAGTTGCTTTCTCTTGTTGTTTGTTCCCTTTTCTTCACCTGTAAAATTCGCTTAATGATAGACATTAGTCTCAACACCTTCTCCTATCTTTTTGTATTTTTCAAAGTAAAAATAACTAAAATAGTGAATTTAAAGTAAAACAGTAAAGTGTGGGTCTGCCTACCCATTAGCGCTTGTTTTACGTCACGAGCCTGACGTACCTGATTTTCATGGGGACTCAAAGCATGATCTTGGTGATGACCAAGGTCCATCATTTAGATATTGTGTCCTACCGTAGTGCTCTTCTGCATATGGATGAGGTAAAGTAGTCTCAGGAACTTTGAACTTGACTTTTACATGCTTTCCTTTGCTCCTCGACTTTTCCATATTAACTTTTGGCTTACTTTCTTGAGAAGACTCCTCATTGTGTTCTTCTTCTCCTTTCTTTTCACTAATAAAGTAGACTTGATCTTTCGGTTGAGCTATAGATGAGGGGACTTCTTTGTCAAAGAATTTGAAAGTTGCTTGCTCTCCGTCTACCAATAAGATTAGCTCACCTTTAAGTACATCAATCAGCACTCCAGAAGTTGCCAAGAAGGGTCTTCCGAATTGCAGCATCTTCCTCTATTTCAAGGATGACAAAATCGACAGGAATGATGAATTTGTCTACCTTAACCAATATGTCCTCAATGATGCCACAAGCTTGCTTTGTAGAGCGGTCAGCAAGTTGCACTATCGTCTTAGTGGGCTTTACTTCAGTAATCCCCAGCTTCTTCATCATGTAGAATGGCATGACATTGATGCTAGCTCCAAGATCACATAAAACATTGTCCACTTCCATTTTTCCTATAGTGCATGGAATGCTGAAGCTCCCTGGATCCTTGACTTTGGTAGGTAACTATTTTTTGATAATCGCATTACATTCCTCCGTCAAATTCACCGTCTCACATTCTTGCAACTTACGCTTCCTTAATAATAGATCCTTCATGAACCTTGCGTAGTTGGGCATGTTCTCTAAAGCTTCGGCAAAAGGAATGTTGATCTGCAACCTCCTGAATATGTCTAGAAACTTTGAACACTGTTGCTTCTGAATTTCTTGCTTTAAACTCTGAGGATAAGGGATTCGAGCATATGGGGAGAGATCTAATGTCTTGTTCTGTCTTTCTAGAGCTTTCTTCTTCTCCCACTTGAATAGTTTCATTTTGGCTTTTTCAGGATTGCTTTTGTCAACTTTAATTGTATCCTTTTCCTTTTCTTCCTTATTTTCTTCATCTGATTCTTCTCCATCCTTCTTCTTTTATTTGGGTTGCTCCTCTATAGGTTGAATCACTGTCCCACTCCTAGTGGTGATAGCATTGCAATGCTCCCTTGGATTGACAACTGTGTTACTTGGAAAAGTACCCTGAGCTCTCTCAGAAAATTGCTTCGACAACTGGCCAATCTGAATTTCCAGATTTCTTATGGAAGCTTCTTGATTCCACTGTGCTGCTCTAGTCTCTTGCATGAAAGCAGATGTGTCCTCTCTGAAAGCATTTTCACCTTGAACATAATCAGAAGTGGTCTTGCATAGCTGTGCAAAAGCTTTCTCCCACTCAGAAGTGTTACTTTGTTGTGGGGTATGTGGTTGCACTGGAAGGGGAGGATTGAGCTGATTATTGGATTTGTGACTCAACCCTGGATGTTGATTCTGATTCTTCTGATCATACCAGAGTCCATTGACCTCTGCTGGTGGCTTTTCAGTTATTCTCATGTAGTCACAATCTTCAGTTTCATGAGCCTCTGCACAAATACCACATTTAATATTAGAATTATTAAACGAAGAAACTTGAGAATAATTAAATTTTTTTGTAAGAGCATCTAATTGTTCTTGTTGTTTCTTGTACATTTGCAGCATTTGTTCTTTTTGGGCTAAAAGCGCATCATAGCCTTCGAGCTTCATAATTCCTACTCTTCTTGGTGCAACTGGGGCAGGGGCATTGTCAAATTCTTGAGACGCTAAAGATTCCAACAACTCTAGCGCTTCCTCTGGAGTTTTTGTTTTCAGTGATCCTCCTGCAGCAGCATTCACCAGTGTTCTTGTGCTGGATGTCATCCCTTGGAAAAAGATTCTTGCCTTCTCCCATGCTTCAATTCCATGTTGAGGACACTTCCTAAGTGATCATTTGAATCATTCCTATGCCTCGTACAAAGATTCGCTTTATTTTTGTTCAAAAGCTGTGATCTCCGCCTTGAGTCTTGCCATTTTTGAAGCTGAGAAAAATCTAGCCAATAATTTTCTTGCTAAGTCATCCCAATTGGTTATGCTTCCTTCAGGTAGAGACTACAGCCAATCTCTTGCTTCATCCTTCAGTGAGCATGGAAATAGCCTGAGCAAGATAGCCTCACGAGGAACTCCATTTACTTTCAATGTATGACAGTAAAGTAAGAAGTTATCCAGATGACTATAGGGGCTCTCTGTGCTTCCTCCAGCGAACTGTTCTTTTTGAATCAGTTGCAGCAGTGCCGGCTTCAGTTCAAAGTTGTTAGCCTCTATGTTAGGTCTAACAATGCTTGCCGTTTGTGGAACTCGAGTTGGGGTCATGTAATCTCCCAACGTCCTTGGAGCGAGTTGATTGTTTCCTGCCATAGGTTCCTCCTTTGGTTCTGTCAAAGTTGATGCCTTTGTTTCCTTCACTTTCTTTGCTTTTGATTCTTTCCTAAGTTTCTTTTCTGTCTTTTCTATCTCAGGATCAAACTGCAGAATTCGCGGGTTAAGAGTGCCTCGCATAAACTAAGATTGAAAAGATGTGCAGAAAAATAGAAAAAAGACAAAACAGAAAAACCGAAAATAAAATAAAATAAACAATCAAAGAATGCAGAAAAATAAATATGCAGAAAATTGATGCAGAATTTTAATGCAGAAAAATATTTTTGAAGAATGTATAAAGTGAAGAAAATTAAAACGACCAATCTAAAAATTAATTAGTTACTTCTAATGTTGAAGAATTCGATCCCCGGCAACGGCGCCAAAAACTTGATAGCGACTCGGCAAGTGCACCGATCGTGAAAGTAATAAAATGTACTGAGTACGAGATCGTTCCCACGAGGATCAGAATTTCAAGAACTAGTTCACTAATTGCATTTTACTTGGACAATCAAAGGTTTGGTTTGAGAGAATGGTGAATTTAGATGAAGAGAATTGTTGTTCAAAGAACTTAAAATTAAAAACAATTAAGAACATGCAATTATGAAATTTCAGAATTAAAAGAATGAATGTGATGATGTTTGATTAAAATTTAAAAACAAGCGTAGTTTAGGTTTCGACTTCCCGCAATATCCTCAATATGTTATGAATTAAAAAGCCAAGAATCCGTTTCTTAATATATTGCCAATCAATTCTATCTGAGTTAATTACGGCTCAATTCCTTGTTACCATAAATCTATGTAATCTTGAAAGAACTCTAGTTCCCCGATTATTCCCCAAAAAAACATGCTTTAAGATCAAGAATTACAAGATTGCATAATTACCTTATGTCTATTCCTATTCCTAGATCACAAGGATTATGATAAATTATCAAGTCAAGGTTCATGCACCAACATCCTTATTGTCATACAATTCCCCAAAATCATTCTATAAGGAACAAACTCATAGAAAGCATTAAAAACAGATAATTTATTCAATTATAAAAAGAACAAGATTCGGAGACAATTTAATTCATAAACATAAAGATTCAATTGGGTTACATCTACCCTTAACTACATAAAAGACTACTTTAGCATACTGAATTGAAAAGAAATAATAAAGAAAAGAGAACCCCAAGCCTCCATTGGTGTGATGTTGACTTGATTCCTCAGTGTTCCAGCGCTCCGCAACAGGATTCCTCCTTCCGTCTTGGTGTAATGCTCTGGAATTGTGTATTGGTTTCTGAATTGGTCTTGACCCCAAGCTCTTTATATATAGCTTTTTGGGGTTGTATTCTTCATTAAATCTCCAATGAATCCATATCAGATTTGTGGTTGATTTCATCTTTGTTTCCTTTTTGCATTTGATATCTTGGAGATTGGTTGACAATTTTGAGCTTCAAATCTTTGTTGTATCTTCATCATATCTTCCCATTGGTGTTATATCTTTTCCAAATCAAGGTTGATGTGTTTCCTCTTTATATCTTCATGGAATCTGTTGAATATCTTGATTAAATCTTCCCTGGAGTGGGCTTAACCGTGCATGGACGTTTTAACGTTCATTTTTTCACGCTAAAACGTGCTTCATGTGTATTGTTGTCTGCCTTCACACGTTTTGGCGTGCTGTTTAACATTTAAACGTGATCTTCAGTGTTTTTGCGTGCTGTTTAACATTTAAACATGCTCTTCAGTGTTTTGGCGTGCTGTTTAACATTTAAACGTTCTCTTCGAAGGGAAATTGAGGCTGTCAGGACGTTTTAACGCTCTGTTGGGCTCTAAAACGCTCTCCTCCGGTGGATTTTAGTGTTTTCTTCATCTTGAGCATTTAAACATGATTCATGGACGCCAAAACGTCCTCTTACAGCTGGTAAACACTTGAAATCTTGCTTCCTTGAGGCTCTAACTCAACTTGATATCTTCTTTTGGTTCCAAAGAGCCATAATAGGTGTCAAAAATCCCTTAAAATAAGAATTATGATAACATGTTAGCAAGATATTCAATTATTGTGACTTTACAGTATAAAACCCTAATTTCCATGCAATTCATGATATATATCAAACATAATTAAGCCTAAAAACATGGTAAACCAAGGGTTTATCATAAATCTCCTATATATACATGTAGTGCAGTAAAACAATTATGTATAGGTGGACTTAGTGAATTGACTTCATTAATGTGAGTGACTTAGAACCTGATGAATTATTGGAAAATATGAACAGGTATGCTTAGGTACGAGTTTGAATATTTTATGTTTGATTAGAAGTTATAAGTCCCAGATAGATGGGGTACATTTGAATAAATTGGGATGGTTAATGTTGGTTGCTCAGAGGTTGTTGGATGAAAATATAGTATAGTGACAACGTTCCTCAGTTTACTAAGAAAGAACACAAGTGTTTTCTTAGTTCAACCCAAGTGCGCAAGTGCACGCATCAAGTAATAAATGGGAGTATTATGCCCAGATTATCGTTCCCACGAGGATAGAACTCTAATTAGTGTCTTATACTGTTTTATAAAGAATGAAAATGAAGAGGAAAGTTAGTAATTGACCTATTTGGTCAAACATTCTCTACTCTCTTGACAACGTTCCTCAAGGACAATAGGTTCAATCAGACATCAAACAGTTAATCGCTTCGTTATGTATGTCAACCTTCTTGTTTAGGGAAGGAACAACAATATTCATGAGAGGTTTATAGTTACAAGATTAAATAAAGAAAAAAATACAAAAAGTAATAACAATAATCAAGAGACAACATGGTGGATGGTTTAAAAACAATAATAATAGAAGGAATGGATCCACTGCTCCATTCATAAATAATTATTTTCTCTACTCAAGACTCAACACTTAAGTATTTGTTCCAGTTTCTTTTCTGCCAACGTCTGATTCCTCAGTTTATGGACTAGATGGCTCACAAGTTTCCATATTCCTATGGCTCCCTTGACTCTAACAGGTACTTAGTGCAGAACCTTAAAATGAACGAAGTGGCCCCTTATTCCTAAGGCAACCAGCAATACTGTTTCCATAGTACTGCCTTCCCCCTCTGGTTAAGCTATCTGAAATCCCTTCCTTATGGAAGATTCTTTCTCAGTATGTGTTCGATTTCCAAAGATACACAATGAAGATAGAACACTTAACCAGAGAAACACAAAAGCTGTAATACAAGAGTTTCGAAAATAACTTTTTAAGAACTTTGCAATTTTTTCGTTCCACAGATAGTTTAGCCCTTAGCTACTAGTTTAAACATAATTATTCCAAACTGAAGTCCCATAGACCCGAGATGCAGTTCAGAGATAACGAGTGAAAAGGATAGAAATAACACTTGTATTTAAATGAAAACAAATTGCTTACAACAAAATCAAAAGTGGAGAAGATGGTTCTTGCTCGTGAGGAGTCTCAAGTGGGTGATACAGAAAGAAGAAAAAGTGTTGTCACTTAACTAAACTTAAAACTGTACAAATAAAAACTACGAAAAATAAACTAAGTGATCTCTTCTTAAGGAATTCAATCCCTTAGGAATTCGATGGATGTCTTCGTGCAGGAACGTCCTATTTACAGGCAAAAGAGTGAATGGAAAGCTTGTAAATTCTTCAGAGTCGATTTCTTGACTACATGAAAGGGGCGGTGTGAACAGTGCTTTGTGGGGCGCACATGGCTGGATAGGACAGTTTTTGCTGAGATTTGTCTTTCCTTCTGAACCTCCCATGCCTTGCTTTCCTTTTCGTCCAATAGGAACCGTTTATTCCCTGCTACGCACCTTTCTCCTTGGTTGAGTGTTGCCCACTTGTGCTTAATTGGAAACTTCTTTTCAACGTTTCCTGAAAAGTGGTCAAAGGGTTGAGTGAGTGAAGTAGGTGTAATAAATGTTCCAAATCCGTTCCTCTTTTTATATATTTTCCATAGATTACGTCACCTTCCGTTCCCACCTGTGTTTTTGTGATAAAGATAGGAAATATGTGTTTTTAATGCTAAAGTTGCTCATCAGGTGAGGAACGGATGGTATTTTGCCATCAAAATGGGCTTAGATGGGCACAGATTTTCATCCTATCAAACATCCCAAAACTAAATTGTTGGTTGTCCTCAAACAACTCAGAAATAGTGGCTTAGGCTGCTGATGGGACGTAAATTCGTTCCCATCTAAGCCCATTTTGATGGTAAAATACCACACGTTCCCTCATCTGATGAGCAACTTCAGCACGAAAATCACTTGTTTTACACATTTGTGACAAAAACACAGTGGGGGAACGTATGGTAACGTATTCCTTTAAAATATATTAAAAGGGGAATGGACTGATACGCATTTAATGCACCTGCTCCACTCATTTAATGCCTCTGTACACTTTGCAGGTAATGTGGAGTTAAAGTCTTCTAAAAGCAAGGCGGTGCACCAACTGAGCAGCTGGAAACGTGAAGAGCAGAGAATCAAGAGTTCTCATTAGCTGAAAAAGAAAGCAAGGCATGGGGCAGAATGCAAACAACGACTAATCATCACCAAAACATGTTCCATCCAACAATCTGCGTAGTCTCCACACACTGCTGCCACCATCCCGTCCTCTCATTCGAGCAACTTGCTCTAAAGGATTTATAAGACTTCCACTCCTCTTTCATCAATAAATAGGACGACCCACACACAAAAACATCATCGAATCCTGGAGGGTTTGAAGTTCGAAAGGAAGAGATCACCTAGTAGTAGTAGTAGTTAGTAGCTTAGATTTATTTTAAGTTGTAACTGTAGTTAAGTGACAACCACTCTTCTCTTCTCTATATCAACCATTAAGACTCCTCACGAGCAATAACCCATTTTTCTCCATTTTCTGTTTCTTCTGTAAACTGTCTTTTAAATTAATATAAGTGTTTTTCTCTTCGTTCCATTCGTTATCTCTTAACTGAATCTCGGGTCTATAGAACTTCAGTTGGGAATAATTATGTTTAAAATATCAGCCATAAGCTGAACTGTCTGTGGAACGGGTAATCTGTGAAACTCTTAAAGAACTGTTTTCAAAACTCTTGACTGAACTTTTTGTATTTCTTTGGCTAAGTGAGCTATATTCATTGTGTACCAATGGAAATTGGGCACATACTGAGAAAGGAACATCCATAAGGAAGGGATTTCAGACAGCTTAGCCATTGGGGGAAGGTAGTGTTATGGCAAAAACACTACTGGTCACCTTAGCAGTAAGACAAGGGGTCCTCAAGGATCTCTCCACCCCAAGCTCACTTACATGTGCAATATAAGTTCCAAAATAGCATAATAATATCATTTTCAAAATCCGTGTAATGCAGCATATATCCATGTCATGTGTGTAATAATCCTACTGGCCAGAGAATAAACATGTAGGAATTACATACGTCTACAACCTACAGTACAAGGAACACCGCTTATACCCCTCATCCACAGATTCACCATCTTTTATGTCTCCATATACTCAGGCTTACTGTCTAGGTGGTACACCACATACATATCATAAGGCACTTGCACTTAATAAAACAGCTCAGTAGCATTTCAAATATACATAAAACACATCATGCATATAAACCATCCCTCTATAGGTTTGGTGGAACCAACAATGGGCAAAACTGAGGACACAAAAGCTTACCTCGCAAGCTAACAATCCCAAGTCAAGAGTCCACAACGGTCCAAAGTCACCAAACAGCACACTCACGTTCTGTTTATAACATAAACATTATCAATATTCATATTCTAAAGGTTCATTCATTATGACAATATTTCCTTTGTCGTTTAGTGCTATTTAGGCTTCTGTTTAGAAGAACAGTGCACAACTCGAAATTCCCAGAATATTCAGATATTTGTCGAGGGCATATCCGGATATCAAAAATCCCATATCCGGATATCAATATCCGGATATTTCGCGACTGAATGCAGTTTCTGTATTTCGCGAAGATATCCCTTCCAAGGTTCCGTTTTTAACACCGTTAAACGTTAAAGCATGCATTTTTAAACCCCTATAGACCAGTGCTCATGCTAGTTGCTTAATAATCTCATTTAACATGCCAAGACTACACTTTAACATAGAGAACTCATGAACAAGGTGAGGGACATACCCCAAAGGCTCAAAACAGAAGCAAGAGGTGCTCTTAGAGCTCTCTAGGCAACTCCAATGATCAGACTACACGAGGCCAAGAAATGGTGATCAAAGCTTAGTTCTTTCTCTCCAAAGATAGCTTCTTGAAGCTTCAAATGCCAAGAAAATGGCTCCCTCAACAAAGCTCAAGAAATCAACCCCTAAACTCTCACTAAACAACAATCACCACTCAGAAAAACGCTGACTATCACCCTACCAATGCACTTGACTAAGTGTTTACAAAGTTTAATGGAAAGAACCAATGTAAAAGGTAGAGTTTTGGCTCATTTTCATGCATAAGAGTCAAAGCTTCGAGGAGAGGGAAGGTTCAGAAACAAAACCACCAAGGAGTCACCACGTAGAGGCTGAAATATGGCCTAGGGTTCTGCGTACATTTGTTATTTATATGCGCCTTAATTAATTCCTCGGTATTAGCATTAATAGCTCCCCTAATCATTTTAATCTCAAACTTCATATTCTGAACCTAGCCATTTTTCTAAGATTTTTCATATTTTTATTATAATTTTTGCGTCACTTTGCCGGTACATATTTTTACGTAGCCGGTATCAGTTCTCATTATTTTGACTCCAAACTTGATATACCAGTCCTAGATATTGTTCTAGGAATATTCATACACTTATTATGATTTTCTAGGATACTTCACCGGTATGCACTTATACCGAGGAGCAGAACCGGTATCTGCACTTTTCGTCAGAAAAGCGACTTTCAACGTTATTAAGTTCTTTATAATAATTATTTAAGTCCTCTCATAATTATTCATGGTAAATTATGAAATTATTTTCTAAACTCATAATTAATTAATTAAATTCTTAATGTAACGGTGCGGGTTCTTACAGAGGTGGTACAAGGGAAGGCAGTTTCGTTCTCCCCAGATGTTATCAGAGAGGCACTCTCTACCAGTGTTGAAAGAATGCCCCTACCAACACTATGTGGGGAAGAAGGATGACCTCACCTTCAGGGCATTGGTGATAAAGATCATAGTATTGCCCAAACCTGTTTATGCCAAATGTTCCCTCTATAAGGGTAGCCTACGGGATTAGTCGACACTGTGATCTTTTTTTCCCAACACCAATTTGACACCATCTACCCACAATGCTATTGTAAAGTGGGAACTTATGGTGCAGATCTACTGCATTAGGAAACACAATGCTTTTGATGTAGTCCCTCTCATTCATGAGAGTTTGAGGAGGGAGTTCAGGAAAACAACAATATTCCTTTCCTATTTAATTTCCAAAGTTTGTTTGAAGGCTGAAGTCCCATGTCCTAAAGGAGAAGAGCTAACAATTGGGTCAATTATCAACTAGAGGATTTGGAACACTCTGAGGACCCACTATGAGTTTCTAGAGAACTTCCCCATGGATCATGCTAAATACAATGTTAGATATGGGTCCTCCAGTCAACAGAAGAATAGAAAACCAAATCCCCCACTACTAAGACCACCAAACAGACCAAGATAGCAACCCCCTTCTACCACCACTACCAAAAAGCAACCCAAATCATCTCCCACTCCACCAAAAATTCAGAAAGGGACTTCTGCTGCCACTGAAGGCAAGCAAATGAAGTACCCTCCCAAATCTTCCCCTAAAGCTCATCTCAGAAAGAAAGAACGTTCAAGCAAGAGGCTGAAGAGAACCTTCAACAGAATAGCACAAAAGGGCTCAAAGGGAACTATCTATGAGAAACACATTACTATCTCTGAGATATAGGAAGACAGTGATGATGATGCGCCTATAGCCAAAAGGATAAAGAGGAACGTAGCATCAAAGTCCCAGCCAGCTAACAGGGAGACATCCCCAGGTAGTATTGAGATTTCAGGCTTTTCTGACGTTCCCTTATTTCAGGCATCACCACCCAGATCATCACTAACACCATTGATAACACATATTTTGTTACACTTATTTGTTACTCTTGATTAGTATTTTTAGGATTTATTTGAATAAAATAATGATTGTTAGAGTTAATTTAGGTTTTTAGTTTTTAATTGGGTTTAATTTATTTTCGTCAGAATTTTTCAGCTTTACGTTACTTCTGTATTTTGGCAATATCTCGGTCCATAGTTGTCGGATTGACTCCGTTCTTGTTGGGTTTTTCAGATAACACAGAGAGCTACAATTCTTATGCATAGCTCTAAGCCCAATTCGGACTAGAAGCTGGTCGATTTCGGACACCAAGTTGGACGCGTTTTGCTGAAGTTTTGTTTGACTATTGGGCTTGTAATTTAAATTAAAACCCAATTACTTAAGTGGCCCAAAGCCAAGTTTTATTGTTTCATTTTATTTTATTCGGTTTTGTATTTTATGTTTGGGCTGGAGCGATGAAACCCTAGCCGTCCTGCGTGACGGCTATTTAAAGGGGACTCTAGGAAACCCTTGGTAGTCAGTTTTTACAACAGAGAAGTTCTCTCTGAGTTTTTATTCAATTGCGTTCTTCATCTTTTTTTCTTCTTCTTCTTTTTATTTCAATTATGTTTACCTTAGCCATGCGAGGCTAAGAACCTTTTAATCAACCTAAGGGTAATGGATTCCATGGATTGGTCTTGAGGATCTGCGTTTATTTCAAATCAGTTTTGTTTCCCTTCCCAACTCAGATTGATATCGTGCGATCGTGGATATTCAATCTGAGGTTCGCGATTGCGATTATGGAAAGGGATTAATCATCAGATTTGATGATTAGGTTGATTGACCCTATGACCTTAAATCAAGCGGGCTGATACTCTGCGATTGTATGAGTAGAAGCATCGTCTTTGATCAAATGCTAAGCGATCGCTTAGAGAGGGTTGTCAATTGGAAATAAGGATTCTGATCCGATTGACAAATCAATCACGATTCTGATATTTTCTTATCCAAGGAAAGACGTCCATGGATCCCAAACCTTAGGTTGGTTAATTTTTAATTACGAATTTTTATTCCAAATTTATATTCTGCCTTTTTAATTATTGAATCAAAATCCAAAATCCCCCTTTTAATTTTCTGTTCTCATAAGCGATTAACCAAAACAATTTCCTTGAGAGACGACTTAGGGTTTCCACTTTACTGCAAATTTTCTGAACCCTAAAGAATTAATTTTTAATTTGCGCGAGTTCGACAGCTCGTGTCAAATTTGGCGCCGTTGCCGGGGAAATTGCATCGGTCTAAATCGTTTTCCGATTCTTGGTCATCTTCTTTTTCATCTTCATATTCTTTTTCTTTAATTTTCGTTTTTGTAAAAAAAAAGCAAAAAAAAAAAAAAAAAATCAATCAAAAAAAAAAAAAAATTGGGGAAATCGGTAAAACTTCAGTTTGAGCGATTGGTTCCAGGACGTATCGGGTATTTCTGAACTTGTTCAACTTGCTCTGATCGCTCTGAAAATTGGTGACCTGAAGGAGACGATCATCCCTGTCAAAAGTCGTGAGCTCAGGCCCTGGTTTTTCCAAATTCCTTTGTTTACTATTTTATTTTATTTTTCGAAAAAAATTTATTTGATTTTTGAGTCCGTAAGGTCAATTAGAGTTTAGGAGAGTTGGTCCCATAGTATTCTGAGTTCATTTAGTATTTTTTATAGATTTATTTTTGCTTCTGTTTGCTATGAATCCAATTTTTCACCCTACAGATGTTTGTTCTTCCTTTCCAGACAACGGTTTCCAAGTTGATCAGTCTTTTGCTGCAGTTTTTCCTGCAAAGCCACAATACCAGCAGCAGCAGCAAAACAATCCCTTCTCTAATGCATATAATCCTGGCTGGAAAAATCATCCAAATCTCAAATGGAATCAGAACCAGCAAAGTGCACCATTCCAACATAGGCAGCAGTTTGCACCTTCTCAACAGAGGCAAAATTTTCAACAATTTGCACCTCCACAGCCAATGCAGCAGCAAGCCAGTAGTGATGGTCCTTTTTTGGAGGATTTAGTGAAGCAGATGGCAACTATCAATCTGCAGTTCCAGCAGATTACTGAGTATTCCCTCCAGAATCTGCAAACACAGATTGGCCAACTTGCAACGTCAATGAGTCAAAATCAACAAGCAAGTGGCAGCTCCCTTCCATCCCAAACAGTTCCAAATCCAAAGGGAAACGGAAATGTGAGTGCTATTACTCTGCGGTCTGGCAAGCATATGGAGGAGCCAAACCACACTGCTGCTGAGTCATCTAAGGGAAGTGACACTAGCTCCAAGAGGCAGAGCACTGATACATCTGAGCATTCTGTTTTCTGCATTGATGTGATAGACGAAGTTGTTGAGGATGTTTCTGCTGAATTCCTTGCTGATTTTTCTGATTTTTCATCTACTGATTCTGATTTCTGTGATTGTAGTGATAGTCAAGAGTGCATTGTGTGTGCTGAAATAGCATCACATCTTTCTGGTTTTAACGATGCACTTATTGATGAATCTGATTCTGAGTGTGAATCTGCACTTTCTGAATTGCCTGCTGATATTATTGATGATCCTAATTCTGTTTCTGAGAATTTGTTTACAGGCATTGCTGCTGACTTGTTTTCTGCAGAATTTGCACCACCAACTACACCTCTTCCATCCAGTGAGCAACCTCAGAAATTGGAGTTGAAGGTTCTGCCCGACCACTTGAAATATGCATTTCTTGAGGAAAATGAGCAGTTACCTGTGATAGTGGCCAAGAACCTTCTACCTGAGCAGGAGGTAAAGCTTCTGACATTGCTGAAAGAAAATAAAAAGGCAATTGGATGGACTTTAGCAGATAATGTGGGAATCAGCCCTTCCATGTGCATGCACCGCATTTTACTTGAAGGTGTTAAACCAGTGAGGAAGAAATCAAGCTACTTGATGCTGTTTATTCTCCTTAGGGAGTTCAGGGAGTTCTCTTCCCTCTTTTTCTTTTCTTTCTGTTATTTGCATTTTTATTTTTCTTTTCCTTTCTTTCTTTTAGTTTTTGACTTTTTCATAGGTAGATTTTCCTTTTCTTTCTGGTAATTATTGAGTGGTACATGGAGTAGACTTAGATCACAGTGTTTGATAGCATAATCTGTTAGGCTTTGATCTCGATTCTTGGATTACAACTACCTGTTGATTGATTCTGTGTTGTTGATTGCATGACTTGGTTTACCCTTGTGAGGTTTTGAGCCTGCATACATGGCATATCTTCTGGCCATGCTTTCTTTCTTGTGTGTTTCTTCTCTTGATTGTTGTCCTCTAGAACTTGCTCTTGTTCTTTTTGAAACTGCATTTTTCACTTGCATGCATGAATATGATTGAGGCATTCTTTCTTTTTTGTACCCACTTTAGCCAGATAGCCGTCCCTTATATTATTATCCCTTGGTGAGCCCCTTTGAGCCTTTATATCTTTTATTTCTTAAGCCGCATTACAAGCCTAAGTGAAAACCAATTAATTCCACACCCTGGAGTTTTACTGAGCATTGGTTTCATTGTGATGTTGTGTTTAAGTGTGGGGGTTTGCCCGAGACGGACAAAAGTTTAAGTGTGGGGGGTGACTATCTGATTCATTTCTGCTATGTGGTTTTACTTCTTCAAAACAAAAAAACAAAAACAAAAAAACAAAAAAAAAAAAAAAAAAAAAAAAAAAAAAAAAAAAAAAAAAAAAAAAAAAAAAAAAAAAAAAAAAAAAACAAAAACAAAAAAAAAAAAAAAAAAAACAAAAAAAACAAAAAAAAAAAAAAAAAATGTTTATCTTTTCAGTATCTTTGTTTTATGTTCTTAGTTTAGTTCTTAACTTTTGCTCTTTGTAAAATTCTGGGGTGTTTAGCTTTCTCTTCCATATTCATCCATACCTTTACCTCAGCCCCATTACAACCCTGCATAAAGCCCTCTTGATTTGTGCATGCATGTGTTATGAGCAGTGGAGAAGTAGAACTTGAGCAAGCCTATGGTAGGATGATTTTCTTGAGTTGATTTGAGTGATATACTGAATTAACTGATACACTTGAGAGAAAAATTGAGAGCATCTTGTGAGGAACCATTTTTATGCAGTTAGCAGTTGCAGTTGAAGTTAGCAGTTCTTGTGATTTGAGATTAGGGAATTTCTGTCCTGATTGGTTTATCTGTAGAAGACTTGTGATCTTTGTATATTTTCTGTATGCTTGGTAATTGTTAGAAAGGATTGGTTGATCTTAGTATTTACTTTCAATTTTAGTTTTTGCCCAGGAGTGCAAAAAGATAAGTGTGGGGGAATTTGATAACACATATTTTGTTACACTTATTTGTTACTCTTGATTAGTATTTTTAGGATTTATTTGAATAAAATAATGATTGTTAGAGTTAATTTAGGTTTTTAGTTTTAATTGGGTTTAATTTATTTTCGTCAGAATTTTTCAACTTTACGTTACTTCTGTATTTTGGCAATATCTCGGTCCATAGTTGTCGGATTGACTCCGTTCTTGTTGGGTTTTTCAGATAACACAGAGAGCTACAATTCTTATGCATAGCTCTAAGCCCAATTCGGACTAGAAGCTGGTCGATTTCGGACACCAAGTTGGACGCGTTTTGCTGAAGTTTTGTTTGACTATTGGGCTTGTAATTTAAATTAAAACCCAATTACTTAAGTGGCCCAAAGCCAAGTTTTATTGTTTCATTTTATTTTATTCGGTTTTTTTATTTTATGTTTGGGCTGGAGCGATGAAACCCTAGCCGTCCTGCGTGACGGCTATTTAAAGGGGACTCTAGGAAACCCTTGGTAGTCAGTTTTTACAACAGAGAAGTTCTCTCTGAGTTTTTATTCAATTGCGTTCTTCATCTTTTTTCTTCTTCTTCTTTTTATTTCAATTATGTTTACCTTAGCCATGCGAGGCTAAGAACCTTTTAATCAACCTAAGGGTAATGGATTCCATGGATTGGTCTTGAGGATCTGCGTTTATTTCAAATCAGTTTTGTTTCCCTTCCCAACTCAGATTGATATCGTGCGATCGTGGATATTCAATATGAGGTTCGCGATTGCGATTATGGAAAGGGATTAATCATCAAATTTGATGATTAGGTTGATTGACCCTATGACCTTAAATCAAGCGGGCTGATACTCTGCGATTGTATGAGTAGAAGCATCGTCTTTGATCAAATGCTAAGCGATCGCTTAGAGAGGGTTGTCAATTGGAAATAAGGATTCTGATCCGATTGACAAATCAATCACGATTCTGATATTTTCTTATCCAAGGAAAGACGTCCATGGATCCCAAACCTTAGGTTGGTTAATTTTTAATTACGAATTTTTATTCCAAATTTATATTCTGCCTTTTTAATTATTGAATCAAAATCCAAAATCCCCCTTTTAATTTTCTGTTCTCATAAGCGATTTTAACCAAAACAATTTCCTTGAGAGACGACTTAGGGTTTCCACTTTACTGCAAATTTTCTGAACCCTAAAGAATTAATTTTTAATTTGCGCGAGTTCGACAGCTCGTGTCAACCATCACCACCACCACAACAATCAGCAACACAACAGCCCTCCTCTGAACAGTTAGAGGAAGGAGGGAAGCAAAATGAGAAACAAACAGCAGCTGAGGAGTAGCAAGCTGCAGAAAATTAAGTGGCTAACAAGGAACGTCCGGATGATCAAGATGTTCAGCCACAGAAAATGGTGGACAGAGGTAAGGGAATCTCCCTGAGTCCACCCCAAAAGAAGTAAATAACCATCCCTAGGGAAATCAACCTGGGAGGACCCTCTCCTCCTCTTTTGTTCGTCCTGATACTTCTAGGAATGAAGCTCTGGCTAGAGCCTTAGTTGAGGAAAAAGGGCTAATAGTTCCTCCACTGATAGAGGAACGTCCACTAATAGCTCCCTTTGTCCCAAACCCTCATGAATCTTCAATCAGTAGAACACATCCCCAAAAACAAACCTCTTCAGTATCCAAAACAAAATCACGCCAGCAAAAGAAACAGCCCTCTAAACCAATCCCAGCAATACCTCTAGTAGCTCGCAGAAAGTCTCAAATAGGACTTGCTGAGATTTTGAAATATTGGGAAAGAAGATGAAGTTGCTCCCTTCTCAAACAATTATTCCTTAAGAGGAGAACAAGGACACAACAGGTGAATTGAAGTCCTTGAGGAACAACTTTAACCAACTCTCTTGTTTATTTAACCAATTTCAGGAACAACAGAAAATAGAAAGAGAGAAATCCCTCAACACCATCCTCGCGGCTATTAAGAACAACAATATTGTACCTTCACCCGTAACTATCCAGGCTATTCAGAAAGAAATAAAAAATGCAGCCAGCTCCTTGAGGTATGCCCATGCGATGCATAACACCAGAACTGAAATGACACTCAGGCGTCTATTGAACTTTGATGCTAAGGAATGTGAAGAAGCCAAAGAGGCATTCAGAATATTAGGAACGTTCCTTGAGCAGAAAGGCAAATCATTGACAAAGAAGATGAGTGAAATGGAGGACCAATTGAGGAACATGATGGTTGAGAGAACTTCAATGAGAAAAACAGTAGATCATCTCACCTCTATCATCATGGACCTGCTGGAAGTAGCTCGAAAGTGGCTCCCTGAATCTGAATTGCAGAACATAAAAGAAAAACTGAAGAAGAAACCACTGACATAGTAAAAGATTGAGGAATTGGAAGAGGAGAAAAGGAAACAGATAGAGAGGTGGCAACAAAAATAATGGGAGGGAGCTTCTGAAAAAATTTCTTTCACTTTCTTTTTGTAGATTATTAGATTGTATAGTTTTTGTTTTGTTTTGTTTATGGACAAAGTTTTTCTCTGATAGTATAAAATATTTTGAAAGTTTGACTTTATGAACCTCTGTTGTCCTTGCAGAAATAACTCACTTATAGTAATTCTGATGTTTGATTTTGAATAGTGAGAACATAAAACAAAAAATGCCATTAAATAAACACTTTTGCTCTTGAATGAAATTCTGGAAATGGTGAAAGAAATAGATGAAATTTAATCTTTAGATCTGTGAAGGTTGTTGATCTATGCGAACCAATAGGTGAGGAATGAAAAAGCCAAACACACACTCTCATGAGAGCGTTCCGAAGGTGAATCCATATTGTAATCTCTGAACTTGCCTTGATTCTGTCAATACTGCAGAGATACTTCTAAACTCCATGAGGACAAGGGCCATCAGTTGACCAAACACCTGAGCCAAGAGAACACCCCTTCCTTTTATACCAAACACTTTTATCAAAATCCTCACAATCATCCAACCTATACCACATGTCATCATCAAAACATTTCCCCAAGAACATGGAACACAAAAAGTCAACACTGCTCGGAACGAAAATGAAGAACATCTCAACAGGCAGAAAAGGGAACATAAATGAAAAGAAATAAAAGCAGTTACTAAAAGAAGATTTCCAAAAGGAAAATAAAAAGAAGAGAAAGGAAAAGCAGTGTAATAACAAAAGCGTTCCCAAGAAAGCCTCAAGAAGTATTCCTAGCAGAAGAAAAGAACCAAATGTTCCTTGTTCCAAACCATTCACTCTTCAAACACCATCACTTCCACCCCAGTTCAGTAACTCAATGATAACACTTATTTTGTTACACTTATTTATTACTCTTGGTTAGTATTTTTAGGATTTATTTGAGTTAAATAAAGGTCTTTTGGTTCAAGTCAGAATTCTAGATTTTAATTGGGTTTAATTGATTTTCATCATAATTTTCCAGATTTACACTACTTTATTTTGGTCATATCTCATTCTAAGGATGTTCGATTAACTCATTTCTTATTGCGTTTTGCAGCTAACAAGAAGAGCTACAATCTCTATTTCAGCTACCGAAGAGCAATTCGGACAGGAAGATGGTCGAAACCTGAGCCCAAGATGATGTGTTTTTACTGGAATTTTATTTTGACGTTTGGACTTGTAAATCAGATTAGAACCCAAGGCCATACTTTAATGTTTTGTTTTATTTTATTAAATTTATATTTTATGTATGGGCCGAAGTGGTGAAACCCTAACCCGTTCTGAATGTGGGTTATTTAAGGGAAACGTTAGGAAACCCTTCGGCAGTCAGATTTGGGAATTGAACAATTGTTTTGAGTTTTCTTTATCGAAATTCTGCACTCTTTCTTTTCATCATCTTCTTCTTTTTCTCTTTTATTTTATTTTGAATGATGTTTAACCTCGCGATGCTAGGCTAAAAATACCTTTATCCAATGCCAAGAGTCCACACTAGCTTAAAGTCCACACACAACACAATCACAATCTGTTTGGACCAACAATAATATCAATATTCATACTCAACAAGCATACGGTATAAAGACAACATTTTTCCTTTGCGTTTCAAGTCTTAAGGCTTCTCAAAAAGCCACAAGCCCTTAATCTCTTGATTCTGACTTAACTTAACCATTACAGAAGTTCAACTTCCACAATCTAGGGTCCACAAACCCATCAGCCAGTATCAGTTCTGGCACCAATTCTCATTATTTTAACTTGAAACTTGTTTTACAAGTCCTACATATTATTCTAGTGACATATACATATTTTTCATAATTTTCCGGATACTTCATCGGTACGCATTTATACCGAGTAGCAGAACCGGTATCTGCACTTTTCGTCAGAAAAGCGACTTTCAGCATTATTAATCACTTACCAATATTATTTAGGCCTCATCATAATTATTTGGGTCAATTATGGAATTATTTCCTAATTTCTCATAATTAATTAATTAACTTCCTTAATGAACGGTGCAGGTTCTTACATTCACCCCATCTTTTTAGGATTTTGTCTTTAAAATCAAAATATACCTGTCTCGAAAGTCGGGATACTGCCGGAGAAGCTCATCCTCTCCCTCCCAAGTGAACTCCTCAGGAGTTCTTCCAGTCCACTGCACTTTAACCATCGGAATGATCTTGCTCATCAGCTGCATCTCGCCACGATCGAGAATCTTGAGTGGTCCGACGGGAGTCTTTAGGTTCTCCCGAACCTCCACATCATCCGGTTGCACCACGTGCGAAGGATCCGCTACATATTTACGAAGCTGGGACACGTGAAACACGTCGTGAATGTTGGCCAAGTTCGGGGGCAAGGCAAGTCGGTAGGCAACAGGTCCTACTCTACCAAGGATCTGGTAGGGCCCAATGAATCGCTGACTCAACTTCCTCACTCTGAGTTCCCGACCAACACCGGTGACGGGTGAAAGTCTCACAAACACGTGCTCACCCTCACTGAACTCCAGTGGACGATACCTCACATCATAGTAACTCTTCTGGCGATTCTGCGCCTGCTTCAGCTTTTCCCTGTTCAACTGGATCTGCAGGGTGGTATCTTGGACAAAGTCCAAGCCAAACAACTCCTTATCTCCAACCTCAGACCAGCAGGTAGGAGTCCGACACCTCCTACCATACAACGCCTCGTAGGGTGCCATGCCCATGTTAGCATGGAAACTGTTGTTGTACGAAAATTCAACCAATGGAAGGTACCTATCCCGTGCTGAACCCTGCTCCAAAGTGAAAGCCCTCAACATGTCCTCCAATCTCTGGATGGTCCGCTCAGTCTGTCCGTCAGTCTGAGGGTTATAGGCTGTACTCAGTCTTAACTGCGTACCAAAAGCCTCCTGCAGCGCCTCCCAGAACTGAGATGTTAACTTCGGGTTCCTATCACTAATTATACTCTCGAGCACCCCGTGAAGTCTCACAATCTCGCGAACATATAGTCTGGCCAACTGCTCAGTAGTGAAGCTCACCTTCACCGGAAGAAAATGCTCAGACTTGGTCAATCTGTCCACAATAACCCAAATAGAGTCGCAACCAGCCTGAGTCTTCGGCAATCCCACCATGAAGTCCATGGAAATGCTATCCCATTTCCATTCCGGAATCTCAAGAGGTTGAAGCTTACCAGACCGCTTCTGGTGTTCTATCTTCACCTTCTGGAAAACCAAGCACTTGGACACAAAAACAGCAATGTCCTTATTCATGCCCGGCCACCAATAGTTCCTCTTCAAGTCCTGATACATCTTTGTAGCACCAAGGTGGATAGTAAACTGGCCCTTACGAGCCTCAGTCATCACCTCAACCGTCAAAGGACCTCGAGGAACCATAATCCTCTTCTCAAATGTCAACAGTCCATCCTCATTCCAAGACACACCGTCCTGGTTCTTCACATAATCTAGGCACTCTCTCTGCACTTGCGTCTCTTTGATCTTTTCCATGAGCTCGTTCTCAACTTGCACGGTTTTTATTTCGAGAAGTGCACCCCCAAATAAGGAAGTCACCGTCTGATCTCGAAACAGCTCAATGATGACATAATCACCCTTGGTCAAATTAGATAGACTCAGGGATTTCCGACTCAAAGCATCAGCTACCACATTGGGCTTGCTAGGATGGTACTTCAACTCGAAGTCGTAGTCCTTCAGATACTCCATCCATCTCCTCTGTCTCATGTTCAGCTCTTTCTGATCAAACAGATACTTCAAACTCTTATATCACTGAACACGACAAACTTCATGCCAAAAATATGACGCCTCCAAATCTTGAAATCAAACATGATAGCAGCCAACTTTAAATCATGAGTCAGGTATTTCTCCTCATGAGGCTTCAACTGCCTCGAAGCATAGGCAATCACTTTGCCCAACTGCATCAACACACATCCGAGCCCCTTTCCGGAGGGGTCAGTGTAAAGCTCAACTTCCTCAACAGGATCAAGAAGGACCAACACAGGTGCAGTAGTCAGTCTCTCCTTCAACTCCTGAAAACATTCCTCACACTCGTGAGTCCACACAAATGGAGTCTCCTTCCGGGTAAGGCGAGTCATTGGCAGAACCAACATGGAGAATCCCTGGATGAACCTCCGGTAGTAACCTGCCAAACCCAAAAAAATCCTCACTTCGGTAACCGTCTTGGGCCTCTCCCAATCAAGAACGACCTCAATCTTGTTTGGATCCACTACAACTCCCTCTGCAGAAATCACATACCCAAGAAACTTCACAGACTTGAGCCAAAATTCACACTTGGAAGGCTTAGCATAAAGCTTTTTATATACCTGTGTTGGTCCTCACTTGGGACCATGCGATTGTGCACCGATTACAAGCAGCTGAACAAGGTGATAATCAAGAACAAGTATCCCCTTCCGCGTATTGATGATCTGTTGGATCAGCTGAAGGGCGCTTGTGTGTACTCGAAGATTGATCTCCGGTCCGGATACGATCAGATTCGGGTGAAGCCGGAGGATGTCCCTAAGATCGCGTTTCGTTTGAGATACGGTCATTATGAGTATTTGGTGATCCCGTTTGGACTCACCAATGCACCCGAAGTGTTCATGGATTACATGAACAGGATTTTCCAGCCGTACTTGGATCAATTTGTGATCGTCTTCATTGACGATATCTTGATATACTCCAAGACGGAGGAGGAGCATGCTAAGCACTTGAGGATTGTGTTACAAGTACTGAAGGAGAAAAAGCTTTATGCTAACTTCCAAGTGTGAATTTTGGCTCAAGTGTGTGAAGTTTCTTGGGCATGTGATTTCTGCAGAGGGAGTTGCAGTGGATCCAAACAAGATTGAGGCCGTTCTTGATTGGGAGAGGCCCAAGACGGTTACCGAAGTGAGAAGTTTTCTGGGTTTGGCAGGTTACTACCGGAGGTTCATCCAGGGATTGTCCATGTTGGTTCTGCCAATGACTCGCTTTACCCGGAAGGAGTCTCTATTTGTGTGGACTCACGAGTGTGAGGAATGTTTTCAGGAGTTGAAGGAGAGACTGACTACTGCACCTGTGTTGGTCCTTCCTGATCATGCTGAGGAAGTTGAGCTTTACATTGACGCCTCCAGAAAGGGGCTCGGGTGTGTGTTGATGCAGTTGGGCAAAGTGATTGCCTATGCTTCGAGGCAGTTGAAGCCTCATGAGGAGAACTACCCGACTCATGATTTGGAGTTGGCTGCTATTGTGTTTGCTTTCAAGATTTGGAGGCATCATCTTTTTGCATGAAGTTTGTCGTGTCCAGTGATCATAAGAGTTTGAAGTATCTGTTTGATCAGAAAGAGCTTAACATGAGACATAGGAGATAAATGGAGTATCTGAAGGACTACGACTTCGAGTTGAAGTACCATCCTGGCAAGGCCAATGTGGTAGCTGATGCTTTGAGTCAGAAATCTGTGAGTCTATCCAGTTTGACCAAGGTGATTATGACATCATTGAGCAGTTTCGAGATCTGACGGTGACTTCCTTGTTTGGGGTGCACTTCTCGAAATGGAAACCGTGCAAGTTGAGAACGAGCTCACGGAAAAGATCAAAGAGACGCAAGTGCAGAGAGAGTGCCTAGATTATGTGAAGAACCAGGACGGCGTGACTTGGAACGAGGATGGACTGTTGACCTTTCAGAAGAAGATTATGGTTCCTCGAGGTCCTTTGACGGTTGAGGTGATGACTACGGCTCGTAAGGGCCAGTTTACTATCCACCCTGGTGCTACAAAGATGTATCAGGACTTGAAGAGGAATTATTGGTGGCCGGGCATGAAGAAGAACATTGTTGTTTTTGTGTCCAAGTGCTTGGTTTGCCAGAAGGTTAAGATAGAACACCAAAAGCCGTCTGGTAAGCTTCAACCTCTTGAGATTCTGGAATGGAAATGGGACAGCATTTCCATGGACTTCGTGGTGGGATTTCCGAAGACTCAGGTTGGTTGTGACTCTATCTGGGTCATTGTGGACAGATTGACCAAGTCTTCCCATTTTCTTCCGGTGAAGGTGAGCTTCACTACTAAGCAGTTGGACATACTATATGTTCGCGAGATTGTGAGACTTCACGGGGTGCCCGAGAGTATCATTAGTGATAGGGACCAAAAGTTAACATCTCGGTTCTGGGAGGCGCTGCAGGAGGCTTTTGGTACGCAGTTGAGACTGAGTACAGCCTATCTCCCTCATACTGACGGACAGAATGAGCGGACCATCCAGAAATTTGGAGGACATGTTGAGGGGTTTCACTTTGGAGCAGGCTTCAGCATGGGATAGGTACCTTCCATTGGTTGAATTTTTCTTACAACAACAGTTTCCATGCTAGCATGGGCATGGCACCTTACAAGGCGTTGTATGGTAGGAGGTGTCAGACTCCTACCTGTTTGACTGAGGTTGGAGATAAGGAGTTGTTTGGCTTGGACTTTGTCCAAGATACCACCCTGCAAATCCAGTTGATCAGGGAAAAGCTGAAGCAGGCGCAGAATCGCCACAAGAGTTACTATGATGTGAGGCATCTTCCACTGGAGTTCAGTGAGGGTGAGCACGTGTTTGTGAGACTTTCACATGTCACTGGTGTTGGTCAGGCACTCGGAGTGAGGAAGCTGAGCCCGCGATTCATTGGGCCCTACCAGATCCTTGGTAGAGTAGGACCTCTTGCCTACCGGCTTGCCTTGTCCCCAAACTTGGCCAACATTCTCGACGTGTTTCGCGTGTCCCAGCTTCGCGAATATGTAGCGGAACCTTCGCACGTGGTGCAATCGGATGATGTGGAGGTTCGGGAGAACCTAAAGACTCATGTCGAACCACTCAAGATTCTCGATCGTGGCGAGAAGCAGCTGAGGAGAAAGATCATTCTGATGGTCAAAGTGCAGTGGACTAGCAGAACTCCTGAGGAGTGCACTTGGGAGCGAGAGGACGAGCTTCTCCGGCAGTATCCCGACTTCCGAGACAAGTATATTCTGATTTTGAGGACATAATCATAAAAAGGTGGGGTGAATGTAAGAACCTGCACCGTTCATTAAGGAAGTTAATTAATTAATTATGAAAAATTAGGAAATAATTCCATAATTGACCCTAATAATTATGATAAGGCCTAAATAATATTGGTAAGTGATTAATAATGCTGAAAGTCGCTTTTCTGACGAAAAGTGCATATACCGGTTCTGCTACTCGGTATAAATGCGTATCGATAAAGTATCCCAGAAAATTATGAAAAGTGTGTATATGTCACTAGAATAATATGTAGGACTTGTAAAAAAAAGTTTCAAGTTAAAATAATGAGAACTGGCACCAGAACTGATACTGGCTATGGAAAAGCGCATACCGAAAAGGTGCTGCAAAAAATAAAATAAAAATATGATAAATCTTAGAAAAATGAGTAGGTTCAGAATCCTAAATTTGGGATTAAAATGATAAGCATAGCAATTAGCACTAATACTGGGTGATTAAAACTAATTAGACTATATATAGGTGTGCACAAGTTTCTAGGTCAGAAACTTGACATTCTTTACGTGAGAATTTGCTGAGTGTGAGTTTCCACCTTCTTCCTTTGGATCTCTTGCATGAAAATTCTCCCAAGTCACCTCATTTACCATGGATTCTTCACCGCTAAGCCTTTAAACACTTGAGAGCAACCTTGGGGGTGCGAGAAAGACCTTTTCTGGTAAGGAAGGCTGCTGTATGTTGGGGTTTTATGCTGAGTTTGAGAGTTGGGTGGGGTGAAGCCATTGTCATGGTATTTTGGGGCTTCAAGGAGCCATCTTTGAAGAGAAAGAACCCATCTTTGTGTGCCATTTTCGTGCACCTTGTATTCAGAATCTTTGGAGCTGGTTGGTGAGCTCCAAGAGCACCTTCTTGCTCTGTTTTGAGCTTGGGTAAGTGTCATCAACCTTGAGCATGAGTTTTAATGGGTTAAAGCTTGAGTCTTGGCATGTAATTTGTTAAAATGAAGTAACCAACACGTATATGAACCTGTATATGCCTAAAAATGGATTCTTGGACGTATAATAATGGTAAAAGTTGGACATTTGGGTGATATCTTTGCGAAAATGCAGAACTGCATTCTGTCGCGAAATATCTGGATATGATATCCGGATATTGGTATCCAGATATGGGGTCTTGTGATATCCGGATATGGTATCCGGATATGCATATCCGGATATGATATATCCGGATATGATATATCCGGATATGGCCCCGACAAATATCCGTATATTCTGGGTTTGCGTGAACAGTAACGGTACTGTTCATACAGAACTGAGTGATGGGTTTGTGGACCCTAGATTGTGGAAGTTGAACTTCTGTAATGGTTAAGTTAAGTTAGAATCAAGAGATTAAGGGCTTGTGGCTTTGTGAGAATCCTTAAGACTTGAAATGCAAAGGAAAAGCGTTGTCTTTATACCGTATGCTTGTTGAGTATGAATATTGATATTATTGTTGGTCCAAACAGACTGTGATTGTGTTGTGTGTGGACTTTGAGCTAGTGTGGACTCTTGGCATTGGATAGTTAGCTTGCAAGGTAAGCTTTCGTGTCCTCGGTTTAGCCATTGTTTGTTCCACCATGTCCCATGGGGGGATGGTTTATATACATGATGTGTTTTCATGTACTATTTTATTGAAATGCTATGGAGCTGTTAAGTGCAAAATGCTTATGATATGTATGTGGTGTTTCGCCTAGCCAGGAAGCCATGGGGTGGTCTTGGGGGCGTGTACAGCATAGGCGTGTACTGTGTGGGTAATAGACGTATTCCTGCACTTCTCTGATCAGTAGAATAGTTATAACACACATGACATGATTATCTACTACATTGCACTGATTTTGGAACTGATATTGAATTACTGCTTTTAGAACTTATATTGCACATGTAAGTGAGCTTGGGGTGGAAGATCCTTGAAGACCCCTTGTCTTACTGAGATTTCTGTTTAAATATCTCACCCCACGTTTGGGGCACCATTTCAGGTTCAAGTAATGCGGGGGTTGAGACCTCTAGCGGCAGGAGGCCGGAGCTTAGCTGATTGCATGCTATTATGATGATTTTGCTGGATGCTGACATTGCTTTATCTTTACTATCATGTTATTTGATTTGAGACTGTTGTTGGGTGTTGTTGCCTTATTTCGTGAGCATGGGGGTTGTCCATGCCACATTGACTTGACTTTATGTTTTTAGTTGTTTCAAGCTGTATAATTGTATCAGGATTATGTCCGGACTACGTGTTGTAGATCCGTGACTTAGATACTCACTTATTTATTTATGAGGCATTTCAGTTAGCTGTCTAGTTGCAATTTACATACAGGCAATGTTTTGAAAAAGAATTAGGTAATTAAACTTGGTAATGATAATGACGTCATAATTCAACAGAAAAAGATATTTCGCAAATTTTAATTAAGTGTGGCTTAATACGATGACATGTTAACAAACCGGGTCAACACGGGGTGTTACATTTTGCAGCTAACAAGAAGGGCTACAATCTCTATTTCAGCTACCGAAGCGCAATTCGGACGGGAAGATGGTCAAAACCTGAGCCCAAGATGACGTGTTTTTACTGGAATTTTATTTTGACGTTTGGACTTGTAAATCAGATTAGAACCCAAGGCCATACTTTAATGGTTTATTTTATTTTATTAAGTTTCTATTTTATTTATGGGCCGAAGTGGTGAAACCCTAACCCGTTTTGAATGTGGGTTATTTAAGGCAAACGTTAGGAAACCCTTCGGCAGTCAGATTTTGGAATTGAACAATTGTTTTGAGTTTTCTTTATCGAAATTCTGCACTCTTTCTTTTCATCTTCTTCTTCTTTTTCTCTTTTATTTTATTTTGAATGATGTTTAACCTCGCGATGCTAGGCTAAAAACACATTTAATCAATCTAAGGTTAAAGGTTCGCTAATTTATTTCAGAGGATAGGTTTTTAACTTTTTAAATCAATCTTGTTTTTTTCCAATTCAGGTTGAATATCATGCGATTGTAGGTATTCAAACTGAATAATGCGATTGCATTCTATAAGGGGAAGTTGATCATAAGATTTAATGGTCGGATTAATTTACTCGATGAACATAAGTTTAACAGATTAAAACTATTGCGATCACATAGTTGAGATACTGCATTCAACCAAACGCTAGGCGATAGTCTAGAGAGAGTTTCCAATTGAATTTGAGGATTTCTAATTTGATTGAGGTTTATAATATCCCTAACCCAAGTATTAAATAAATTGCATGTGATTAAATAATTAATCATGCATTATTGGGTTAAATTAGGTAAAATACCTGAATAAAAGGATTAAGGTTTATTTTGAGTCAAAAAGTGTAGTCAGTGAGAATTAAGGGGTAAAAATGGGTGTAGACAAAAGTACCCAAAATATAAAAGTAAAAGTGAAAATATTCTTAGAAAAATAATTCAGACCTTTGGGTAAAGTTTAAAAGAGAACGGAGTTGAATAGACAGATGAGCTCATATCCGGTTAAAGTCATTTAACCTATGTTAAGTGACAAAACACATGAAAACCAACTCATTTCTCCATCTCCTTCGTTGACCAAAAACAGAGAAAAGGAAGGGAGAAGGCATTTTTGAGGAGAAAGCCCTAGCAACCTCATTTCTTCACCTTTTTCATTGATTCCAAAGCCAATATTGCATCAAATTTCTTCTTCTTCAAAGCCCACTACTCTATTCTTGTTGGGAACCATTGTGGAGGGAGATCTCACCTTTCTATGGGGGCAAAAATTTGAGTGTGGAGGGAGCTTGGAGTGAAGCCTCTTCACTTGGTGGCTTGATTACCCTTTCTTGCACCTTTGAGGTTGTATTTGTGGTAAGAATCCCAACCTTTGTTGTATCATTAAAGAAACTCATATGTAGGGTTTTGTTTAGGAAATGTATGAACCATGGAGTATGCTAGAGAAATATTGAGCTTTGTCCCTTTGTAAAAGTTGTTGAAAATGATAATTAAATAGTAAAAACGAAGTTAGTTTGTCATTTGGCTTAGTTTCAATATTTGGGGAAAATTATGCTTGAAAGTGTGGATTTCCTTGCATAGTTGAACCATGGCTTGGATTGGTTGTGTTAATGGTGTCCATTGTGTTGGTAGGATTGAAGCAAGTGGACCCATATTAAGTGACCAACCATTGGAGAGAGTCATGGAGCTTGAGTAGCTTATTTGGATTGGCAAGCTCGTGCCTTATTGTGGTGTGAATTTGATTATCTAGTTTTTGAATATGTTGTGTGTATGTTAAATTGATGGATTTCACACTCTTGAATAGGGTGTATTGGTAATTGGGAGAAATAACCAAGTGTCATACCAAGAAAGGTTGGTGTGGGTTGGTGACCTAGAAGAAAGCTTGCAAAGGAGGGGAAACATCAAGAGGTAAACCTTTGGATCTTTGAGGTTAATCCCTCTTGTTGTTCCACCATTGCTTTTATGGAAGTAATGGTTAATGAATGGATGATTGAGTGGTAATGTTAGTATTATGGTATGTTTGCATTCATATAGTATTGTTGTGTCATTGGAGAAAGGGTCGATCAACAAGCACTAGGGGCTAGGTTGTAGGCTTAATGGAAAGGACTAAGATGCAACTGAAGCATGCGTGATGATTTGATTGTTTAATTCTGTGGTCATTTGAATGCATGAGTATGTTGTAATTAAATCATTACTATTATTGCCTCCAGATATATGATGTAGTTCATGTCATGTGGATACTAACCCTTCATGCAGGAAGTGAACTCTGGGTTGGAGCAATTCTCCAAGAACCCTGGGTTTATTGAGTTTTATCTTACCCCGTTTGGGGAATGTTATTTCAGGTATGATGCGGAACGAGGCAAGAGGCCTGAGTAGATTGCTCTATGATAGCATGTGAGATGGCTGTTTTAGATTGCATGTTGTCTAAGATTGTTAGATATGTATGTTAATTGCATTATCATATGTATGAAATTTTGAGGATCATTGATGTAATATGATATTATGTAATTGTAATTATAGATTGATGCAAGGATTATTTAAGAGATTAAAGATAAGTGATGGAATGTAAGAGCCACAATATGTGTTGGATATTGTGGGCTATTCCTAGTCTATTAGGTGTAAAGAGAACGATGAAAGAAGAAAAAAATTTCTCATGAGATTACGTGAAATGGACGCTAAAACGCGCTATGTTTGAGAAATGGAGGAAAAGCCTCTGCCCTTGGGCGTTTTAATGTTAAAATGGACGCTAAAACGCTAAAGAGGGCGTTTAAACGCAAAAGTTGGGCGCTAAAACGCTCTGGTGACCTGGAGAAGGCAAAATTCACTGTCTCTGGGCATTTTAACGCTCAGTTGGGCGCCAAAACGCTCAATTCGAAAAATCAGAAAAAACTTAGTTTAGTAAAACTAGCATAACTCGAGCTACAGAGCTCCGATTTGAGCGCGATTTGAACCCACTCAAGCTAACAAAGAGATCTACAATATTGTAGAAGATGAGAACAATATAGGAAGTATTTTATTCATATAATAATAAAAGAGATGAAGACATTTAACAACGCGTGGTCTAATGAAATAAGAATGTGATGTTAAGCTTAGTTTATTTTATTCCGCAACGTAATATGGTTATGATCATGCAATTGGGTATTTTAAATTCGGCTTTGTTCAAAAAGAAAAATTTATCCGGATTTCTAATTGAACCAATGTGATTGTAACTGCGCTTAATATCATAATGCGATGTTAACAAACCGGTTCTAGAACGGGGTGTTACAGGGTTAATCACGAATTGATAATTATATCTTTTTATCCAATGACGAAATAAATTAATGAATCTTGATTCCTTAGGTTGATTGCTTTTTAATTCTAATTTTTAAATTCAAATGTTAAATCTATTTTTTTATTTAAATTTCAAATCAACAAAATCCCCCTTCCTTTTATATTTTATTTTACAATAGCGTTTTTGATTTCTAACAGGTTCTTTGGGAGACGATCCGAGTTGCCCTATCACTACAAACCTGAAGCTCGGTAATTTGCGTGGGTTCGACAGTGCACGTCAAATTTGGCGTCGTTGCCGGGGAATTCTGCACGTCAATAGCGTTCTTTCTCTTTCCCTTATCTTTGTCTAATTTTTCTATTTTCTTGTTCTTCTTGTTGTTCTTGATCTTCCTCTTTTTCTTATTTTTCTTCTTTTAGTTTTAATTTTTTAATTTTTTGTTTTTGTTTTCCAATTCCTTTTAATTTTCGTTCTCTGTTTTTGGTAAAAAAAAATTATTTTGTTTTTATTGATTTATCTGTTTCAGTTTTCTATTTTCGTTGTTTTTCTGGTTCTGTTTTGCTTTATGTTTTCTGTTTCGTCTTGTTTTCTTCTTCGTTTTCGTCTGCATCTTGTTCGCATCAATTCTGCATCTGTTCCTCTTCTGTATCTGCATTTTGTGTGTGTTCTGTTTCGCATTGTTTTCCTTTTCTGTTTTAGCAGTCTGCGCTTTTCCTGTTTTTGCGTGTTTTTCTTGTTTCTGTGTTTGCATCCGTCTGCGTTTGTGCATCCGTATTCTGCACCTTTGTTTCTGCATCAAAATTTGCATCTACTACTACATCTTGTCTTAGTTTTTTTTTTGTTTTGCATTACAGTTTACGTTTTTTGGCAATTTTGGGAAATCGGTCAGACTTCTTGTCTAAGTGATTGGTTTCAGGAGTTAAATGCGCAAAGAAATTTGACCTTCTGAGCATAAGTCACGCCCTAAAAGGGCATGAGGTGATGCTTATTTTTGTCAAATTCTGTCGTTTACTAACCCGTTTTAGTGTTTCTTTGTCGTTTCAGGATGTATCGGGTATTTCTGCACTTGTTCAACTTACTCTGATCGATCTGAATTTTGGTGACGTGAAGGAGGCAGTCATCCCGGTCAAAAATCATCAAGAAAAATTTTAGCCAAATTCCTTTGTTTACTATTTTATTTCATTTTTCAAAAAAATTTATTTAATTTTTGAGTCCGTAGGGTCGATTAGACTTTAGGAGAGTTGGTCCCATAGCGTTATGAGGTCATTTGAAATTTTTCGTAAATTTTTTTTTGCTTCTCTTTGCTATTTTCGATAGTTTTTGTGTTCTATCGTATATTTTATGATTTTACTGTTGTATGCCTGCGCCTGTGATGCATGACTAGGAGTACTACTTGCATACTCAACCCAACGATATAAGGGGGAATGAAGTACTATTCCCCATTCGAGAAAGTGTTAAGCTCAGAACATATGCATAAAGAGTTCACGAGAACTCGGGCATATTCGATAAAACCTCGAATTGATGCAAAAAGAAGTTCACCTCGGCAGCCCAGACACCCATGCAGCCTGGCTGAGGGGCAACTGTTATGAACTCATATAAGGGCCCCATTGATCGACTGGCCCAACAAGGGGCAATCTAAAATTTAAATTAAGTATAACTAAGGAAGGATATCCATGAAAGATATCAATCCTAAAATGACAGCATGACAGATGGGCCTAGACCACCATCATAGGAACTAAAGGCCCATAATCTACTACCCACGGGCAACCCTATAATAAGAGGTAAAACTAACAGGTATATTACGCTCTCTCTCTTACTGCTATGATTTTACTGTGCTCACACACTCCCCATTTGGCGAAGCCGTTATTGTTTTACTGTGCATAGTGATCTGCTTGACTCCAGGGTATCTTCTTTATAGATACCTTGGAGAGGGCACTAGATCTAAGATCAACATACTAGTCCATTGGACTAGACATTTCTGTCACCAAAACAGAACAAAAGTTATATATTAAATAATGAAAATTACCCTTATGCAAATTATAATTGAACAATATTAGTAATAAATTTTTGTTATAATATTTAACATTTGATTTTGTTATTTAATTTGCAATTTAAAGAAATAATATATATTTTTCAAAGCAATATCGAAGTTGACCCTGCATAATATTTTTAAGTCCTGCATATTTGGGTCGTCTAAAAATAATGATTGTCTGTCCTCCATTATGCTTGGAAAAGATACCATCGAGTGGCAACAGGAGCGCTTTTTTTTTTTTTTTTTTTTGGTCCTGCACTATCGTCCGGTTCAAAAAAAAAAAAGTAAATATTTTTTTTGGTCTTCAGTAAATTTCACGATGGGTACTTTAGTTCCTAACAAATAAAAAAAAGTGGGTATCGTAAAATTTATTGAAGACCAAAAAAGATATTTACTCAAAAAAAGAAAAGAAAAAAGAAAGGAATTGGAAGGGAATTACGAAAAGAGTGAAAAATTTAAACACAATTTTTTTTTTATTTAGGGAAAATGTGCACTGAATATTCAATGTGGAATACTGAAAATATTTTCTAGCAGCTGCCTTTGGTAAATACAAGACAAAATGATGAATTTTCCTAGTGGTTGCTTACTTGAGAAACGCCTATTATTTAAATTGAAATTATGATATCCCTTTGAAATACCAAACCTTATAAATTGCAAAATTTAAATCAGAACTTCAATCTTGCTGAAATTGACTTAGGCTTGACAGTTCTTATATGTTTCAATGACATTATATCATAATAAATAGATCAAGTACATTATCAACTACTAATAATAAATAAAATAAATACAAGATATTTGTTGGTTATGATTAGATTTTTTAATTTATAATTATATGATAAATATAAAAATATAGTTAAAAAATATATCAACCTTATTAATAAAATAAGTTTAGAGTGTAAAAATAATTGAAGGATAAATATTAAAATAATTTTTAAAAACCCCAAAATATTGGCATGTATTTTTCTTAATGCAGAAAATAGTTCACAACATAAAAGGTTCAAAACAAAAAGTATATTGGAAATTAATTACTTATAATCTACTCTTTTACTTGTATTGTCTCTCAAAGTGTATTAAACATATCTTAATTAATAATTTTATAAAGCAATAACTTTATAACAGTAATTAAGAGTAATTACTTGATTACAAAAAAAAGAGAGTAATTACTCTTAATTATTATTTCTTTGTCAAGATCAATCACCATTATGAGTGCCACTGTTTCTTTGTTTGTGGTAGCCGTGCTCACTAATCACATGTCTACTGTGGATGATGGATATGGTACCTTATGCGTATATTCCACATTGAATGTTTCAAATTTCTTTTTATCTTATTATTATTATGGATTTTTTAGTAGATTATTATAATAGAATTTGAGCACAAGTTATTATAAGCAAATTTCGAAAAAACTGTGTAGGATCTGTTGTGGGAATTGTTGCCATCTTTTCTCACCATTACGTTTCTTCTTTATATTCTCTTCTTGCACTTTTTAAAAATAAGAACACTAGTCTATAATTATAATAATGATTAACAATTATCATATTATAAGGAATAAAAATTATCTCCTATACATACATAAAAATTTGTGAGGTCCGTATTTTTTTTTTTCTTTTCTCTCATATGGGTCTCACACATTTTTATATGTGTATAGGAGACAAATTTATCTCCTACAATATAAGAAACATTAAAACCCTTATAATAAATTCTAAAAGCATATTTACCAAAAGAAAAAAAGAAAAAAAAATACTAAAAGCATATATAATAATATTTTTTTCTAGGTACATGGTGCAAAGGATTTTGCCACTGGCTCCTAAGTTACTTTGTCTAGAAATCAATCCAGAAACCTTTTAGCCCCAATAGTTCATTCCTTGAGCACAACTTGCTTACCAACTATGTCATCTCTTGCAGTTAAAAAAAAGTACTTAATATTACATAATACTTGAATTAGTATTAAGGGAAGAATCTTCTTATACTTATAAAACAATAATAAATTTTACACCAAATCTTAATTGTTAATTTTTTTACATTTGACAATAGTAATTTATTATGAATTGATAATTAATTAATTAATGTAATTCAATAAATTATAATCATCTGATGCAGAAAAATCAACGACTAAAATTGAGTGTAAAACTTATTATTTTTATTTCGGTATAAGTTGATTTGTCCCTTATTATTAATTATATATGGGCATGAACTTACATAAATTATTATAGTAATGTAATAGTAAGAAATAAATATAACTACTGTGTTTTTGTCAGTTATTTTTATAGTCAAATTTATGTATGTATTTAGTTATGAATATAACATTGCTTTTATTTTTCCGTGAATTATGACGCAACTCTTTCAAATTAAAAGGAATTGCATTTGAGAGGGAAAAATAAGCTTTGAAAGCACTAAACACATCATGATCCGCTTGCTATAAAAGGATACCATGCCATGATTCATTTGTGCATACAATCTCAAGCAGCACAAGCATGCCATATATAGAAGACAAGTTGTTCGTTTAGTGAAAGTGCAAAGGGACACATTTATTTGTGGTCTTCAATTTCACTCAAAGCTTTATATAAACTTTTTCTAAAGAAATAGTACGTTAATATAGTCCAATTGTTCATTTTTACAAGTAGATGAGCCATGAAAGTACATGGATCAGAAAGGATATTTTTATGCTTTCTTTTCTTACATTTTCTTTTTTGATTTACAATGACACACATGTTGCATTATTACAAGGATTATTTACTTTTGTCTCCATTTGTTATTCTTTACAGTACAATACAAACATGAAGAAAGTTTGGCTTCTTGTTCTTGTGATGTTGTTCTATGGCTTTCCTTCAAAAGGAATCAGCAATGTTTCTGCAAGACCAAGTACCGTTAACATTGGGGCAATTTTATCTTTCAATTCAACCATTGGCAGAGTGGCTAAAGTTGCCATAGAAGCAGCAGTGAATGATATAAATTCCAATGCAACGGTTCTCAAAGGAACTAAACTTCATATTTCAATGCAGGACACAAAACTCTCCAATGGATTTCTAGGAATCATTGACTGTAAGTCCTTGTCAAACATACTAGATTTTTCCCTCAACACTTTAGCACATTTTTCTTCAAAAAAAAAATATTCCTTAGTCACTAATAGACCTCGTTGATTTATTTTTACAGCATTACGATTGATGGAGAATGACACTGTGGCTGTAATTGGTCCTCAGTTCTCAGTCATGGCTCATGTGATTTCACATATTGCAAATGAGATGCAAGTACCTCTACTGTCATTTGCTGCATCAGACCCTACCCTCACTTCATTGCAGTTCCCATATTTTGTTAGGACAACACAGAGTGATTTGTATCAAATGGCTGCTGTGGCAGAAATTGTTGACCGCTTTCAATGGAGAGATGTAATAGCAATTTTCATTGATGATGATCATGGACGAAATGGGGTAGCTGCATTAGGGGATAAGCTAGCAGAGAAACGTGGTAAAATATCACATAAAGCGTCCTTTAGGCCTGATAATGTTAACCATGATGAAATAGACAGTGTATTAGTTAAGGTAGCATTAATGGAATCTAGGGTAATAGTCCTTCACATGTACCCTGCTCTTGGTCTAGAAGTACTTCATGTGGCTGAGTCACTAGGCATGATGGGAAGTGGTTATGTATGGATAGCAACAGATTGGCTTTCTACAATACTAGATTCAGAACCATCCTTGTCCACAAGTTCAGCCATGGATGACATCCAAGGTGTTGTCACCTTGCGCAAGTATACACCAGATTCACAAATCAAAACAAACTTTATTTCTAGGTGGAACAACCTGACCCATAAAAGGGACCCTGATCAGGGCCCTATTGGGTTGAACACCTTTGGTCTATATGCCTATGACACTGTTTGGGTTCTTGCTTCTGCACTTGATGCATTTTTTAACAATGGAGGAACTTTGTCATTTTCAAATGATTCAAGTCTAAACATGTTAAGAGGGGATCCCCTTCATCTGGATTCTATGGGGGTCTTTGTTAATGGTAGCATGTTGCTTCAAGAAATTTTAAAGGTCAACAGAACTGGTTTGACAGGCCAAATGGTGTTCGGTCAAGATGGTAACTTATTGCATCCATCATTTGAAATCATTAATGTGATAGGTACTGGAATTAGGAGAATTGGTTATTGGTCTGATTCCTCTGGCCTCCACACTGGAGAAGCTCCTAATCATTCCAATTCTAGTGAAGGACTATATGGTGTCATATGGCCTGGTCAGACAACTCAAACCCCTCGTGGTTGGGTTTTTGCCAGCAATGGAAGACACTTGAGAATTGGGGTGCCACTTAGAATTAGTTACCATGAATTAGTGTCAAGAATTGAGGGTACTGAAATGTTTAGTGGTTATTGCATTGATGTGTTTACTGCTGCATTGGACTTGTTGCCTTATCCAGTTCCATACAAGTTTATTCCATTTGGTGATGGTAAAACCAACCCATTAAACACAGAACTTCTCCACAAGATTACAGTTAGTGTGAGTATTAGATATTTTTAATTTTTCGTTATCTATGTTTATTTTTTCTATAGCTTTCTTTATCCTAACTTATTGGATTAAAATACCTTGTTATATATGTAGGACTTCGATGCTGTGGTGGGGGACATTACCATTACCACAAACCGAACTAAGATAGTGGATTTTACACAGCCATATATTGAGTCTGGGCTGGTAGTGGTGGCACCTATTAGGAAGTTGAAATCCAGTGCTTGGGCTTTCCTAAGACCATTTACTCCAATGATGTGGTTTGTCACAGGAATGTTTTTCCTAGTTGTGGGATCTGTTGTGTGGATTTTAGAACGTCGCTTAAACGATGAGTTTAGAGGCCCACCTAGAAGGCAGTTTGTGACAATTATATGGTAATTAACTGCTAAAACAATTTATTTTTTTTGAAGAAAAATGCCTTATCTATGCTCTTTGATTGTTTTACTATGTGACTGAATACAAACTTTTAACAATTGCTAACATCTGAATTATTTCTATATGCAGGTTTAGCTTTTCAACCCTGTTTTTTGCACATAGTAAGTGGTTGGAACTTGAAACTTGAAACTTGGTGGTTTAGTTTCATGTCTCTTTTTTTTTTAATAATTTCTTTTTGTTTTCTAACCAGTTATCAATTACTCGACTAGTTCAGCTTGAGTACTGTCATACCCATATTCGGGGGCGGTTCTCCCAAAACCAAATTTTCAATTTCAAAGATCAAACTCGAAACCTCTTTATCAAGGGGAACAAGCTCCTTACCCCTTGAAAAAAATGGTTGGTGGTTAGTTTTATATCTTTAACATCTTTATTTCTTTGCAGAGGAGAAAACTATGAGCACTCTTGGTCGCTTAGTACTTATCATATGGCTTTTTGTGGTTTTGATACTCAACTCAAGCTATATTGCAAGCTTAACATCCATCCTCACAGTGGAACAACTCTCTTCCCCAGTGAAGGGAATTGAAAGCTTAGCAACAAGCAACGACCGCATTGGTTACCTAAGAGGTTCATTTGCAGAAAATTATCTGACTGAGGAGCTCAACATAATCAGATCAAGGCTTGTTCCTCTCAACTCTCCATCAGAATATGAAAAGGCCTTGAAGGATGGGCCAGCTAACGGTGGTGTTGCAGCAATAATAGATGAACGTGCATACATGGAACTCTTCCTAGCAACCAGATGTGAATTCGGTATTGTTGGTCAAGAGTTCACCAAGATGGGATGGGGCTTTGTAAGTGCATTGATACATTTATTTTCTGTGAAACTCAACGTCACACATTATTACACATATACCAAATTCATTTTTCAAAGTACTATATAAAGATGGGTATTTGAATAAATCTAAAAGAATTCTTTCTAAAATCAGAAAGCACTCTACATACAGACATGCATATTCCTTTTTGTACATACCGTGCACTACAATTCTCATGCCTTATTTTCATTTTATCTTTTAAGTCTTCAAAACAAAGTTTATTGCATATAGAAAATAATTTTCATTTCACTTGTCTTGGAATTGAAGGGGGATTAGGCACAAAAGTTAACACAGACAGAACATTTACACTATATAATCGTAAAAGGGCATCAAACCACCTTCCTCTTCTAATAATTTTACAAGTTTCACACGTCCCACGAGAGTCCTACATACTGCAACATTTAATAGACAATGTCCACCTTTATACTTTTAGTTTCGCACTTCAGATCAATAGTCACAATTTACTGACAAAATTATATAATGTATATGTTAGAGAGATATAATAAAATCTTTGATGTATCTTCACTTAATAGCTTAAACTTTTAGATGAGATGGTTATATAACATGGTATCACAGCCTTTATAACAAAGTGGTCACAAGTTCAATCTCATGGTCTCCATTTTATTAATAAGTAATTAAATATTGTAAAATTTGTTAGCATAGGTAGAAGGAGCTAGTGCATTTTTCACCCTTCATGTCCAATGACGTGTTAAAAAAAATATATATAAAAGCATTGATAAAAATAAATATAAAAGCATTGATAGGCCTTCAGTTAATGACTTAAACTTTTAGGTGATATTGTTCAGTATATAAATAAGTGGTGGAGATTTTTCACATCATCACTTTAAAACAATGAGAGGATCCATTCTCATATATTTTATGTTTAAAGCAACTAAGCATGTACATGTTGTAAATATTACAGGCCTTCCCAAGGGACTCTCCACTGGCAATTGACATGTCAACTGCAATCCTAAAACTATCAGAGAATGGTGATCTCCAGAGAATTCATGACAAATGGTTAACAAGAAGTGCTTGCAGCTCAGAAGGTGCAAAGCAAGGCATAGACCGACTTGAACTAAAAAGCTTTTGGGGTCTATTCCTTCTAAGTGGCATATCATGCTTCATTGCTCTCCTTTGCTACGTTATTCAAATGGTCTACCGTTTTAGCAGGTCATCTAGCAGTAACCTTGAAGGCTCATCACACTCTGCTCGTCTAAAATCATTCATTTCCTTTGTGAATGAAAAAGAAGAGGAAGACAAATACAGGTCAAAGAGAAGCCAAAAGGAAAAAGGGTCTAGCAAAAGGGTAGCACATGAAGACGGGCCATTGGATGGCTCAAGTGTTAGTGTCCTCATTGAAAATAATGCCTAAGGCTAATAACTAGCATAGCATGTGATAAATCTAGGAGCATTTGTACTTTAATGATAACTTCGTATTTTTATGAATTAAGCTCGTAAAATTAGTTCATAAAAATACATGTGTTGTATGTAATGAACTTATTAGAATGACAGAGAATAAAAGAACAAAGGAAAGGACGACTCTTTCGAAAAGTTTAGCTAATTAACTTCAGAAATATATTTTTCTCCGGTTATAGGAGAGAGAGAAATTCCTTGAGAGATTTGGGAGAGAATTCTATCAAAAGCTCATAATTTTTATGATAAACCTAATGTCACTAGCAGAAAAATTAGGAAATATATTCTCTCTGTGGGATTCGCGCGGTACTGACACTAATCACGCAGAGGTCATGTCCAACACTTAAATGAGGTGGAATTTTATTTAAAAGAGAATTCCTTGAGAGATTTGGGAGAGATTTATTGCATTGTATAAATAGAGAAAAATAAATCTTATTAGTGGATTTTTTGACAGTAGAGAGAATTAGAGAGTAACAATTGAGAAAAATTTTGGAGCTTTTCCGTTGAAGATCAAGCATTTAGAGAAAATGAAGATTGAAGACTGAAGACTTTTTCCTCTTCTTCTTTCTTTCATCATGAATTCTAGTTTCTTATATTTCATTTTTTTCTTTATGCTACCTTTGTCTGGCTAGTCCTCTTTGCAGTTAGGATCACGCATCTGATTAGAACCTCTTTGGTATTTGAATTGTTTTTATAGCTCTTTTATTTCAATCATTTTTATTTTAGGGTTTTATAATAGTTATGTTGTAGGAAAAGTGATTATGTAATGTTATAGAGATTCATTTTACGTGCCGTAATTTTTTTTTTTCTTTTTTCTTCAAAAAGTGTGGGCGGTAGGAAAGTTTGTTGTGTCATGTTAAATGACAAATGCAAACCTCTTTATTTTACCTTGAATGAAAATTCGATTATTAGATCTGATCAATCTTATAGGGTTTTGAGGGTTAGAGCTCATAGTAGATATACTGGGTTTCTAATTCTGACTAAGGTAACATAATAATTTGTGCATGATCTAGACATAGGCTTGTATGAATTGCAGACTTCTTAATTCATTGAACTTAATGCTTAATTGAAGAAGGCTTACTAAGACATTAGAATTCTAATTGAGTTAAATGGTTAAATACACTAAGACATTAGGGTTTAATCAATTAATTTAAAGAAGATGAATTGTCCGAACCTTTGAGATAATTAATTATAAGAGTTAATTCAGGTTAGTAAGGGAGAATCAAAGGTGAAGTGTGCCCTAGCTACAGTTCTTTATTATAAATTCATTTTAATTGTTCTTGCATGTTCTTTATTGTGCAAGCTGTTAGGGAAAGATCAAGAATTTCTGTTTACTGATGACTGCTTGCATGCATTTAATGTGTTGAAAGACAAGTTGATTACTGCACCCATAATCATGGCACCTAATTTTTCATTACCTTTTGAACTTATGTGTGATGCCAGTGATTATGCTGTGGGGGTAGTGTTAGGCCAAAGGAAGGATAAATTATTGCATGTCATTTACTATGCCATTAAGATTCTTAATGAAGCACAAAAGAATTATGCTACTACAGAAAAAGAGTTATTGGCAATAGTGTATGCATTTGACAAATTCAGGTCATATCTGCTTGGGTCCAAGGTTATTGTTTACACTGACCATGCAGCTTTGAAGTATTTGTTAACAAAGCAGGATGCTAAGCCTAGGTTGCTCCGATGGATGCTACTTCTGCAAGAATTAGAAGTAGAGATCAAAGACAAAAAGGGAGTGGAGAACTTGGTAGCTGATCACTTATCTAGGATCACAGAGACACATCTATAAGAGGGTCCAGAGGTGGTGATCAAGGAGGAGTTTCCTGATGAGCAAATACTGGCCATAAGCATTGTTTCCCAGTTGGTGCATGATCAAGTCTTGTCTGTTAACACCCCACCATGGTTTGCTGATTTTGCTAACTACAGAGCTGCTGGAGCCATGCCAAAGGATTTCACTTACCAACAGAGGAATAAATTTCTGAATGATGTGAGGAAATACATCTGGGATGAACCATACCTCTTGTATAGATGTTCAGATGGAGTAATCAGAAGATGCATTCCAGAAGAGGAGCAAAAGAGTGTTTTATGGCATTGTCATGGTTCAGCCTATGGTGGTCACTTTGCAGGTGAGAGAACAACAGCCAAGGTTTTGATGAGTGGTTTCTACTGGCCCACATTGTACAAGGATGCCAGAAAGTATGTGGAAACATGTGACAACTGCCAGAGGACTGGTAACATCTCCACAAGACATGAAATGCCTTTGAATAATATACTGGAGGTGGAGATCTTTGATGTTTGGGGTATGGATTTAATGGGACCTTTTCCCTCTTCCTACTTTAACAAGTATATCCTGGTGGCAGTTGATTATGTGTCAAAGTGGGTTGAAGCCATAGCCACGCAGACCAATGATGCTCGGGTTGTGATAGCATTTCTAAAGATGAACATATTTGTGAGATTTGGAGTTCCAAGAGCCATAATAAGTGATGGGGGAACCCATTTTGATAACAGGTTTGTTGAAGCTGTTCTTGCCAAGTATGGAGTAAGGCACAAAATAAGTACTCTGTACCACCCACAAACTTGGGGTCAGGTTGAGATTTCCAACAGGGAACTTAAAAGAATTCTGGAGAAGACTGTTGGGAATGCTAGGACTCAATAGTCCAAGAATCTTGATGACTCTTTGTGGGCATATAAGACAACATTCAAAACCCCTATTGGAATGTCTCCATTTCAGTTGTTGTTTGGGAAATCATGTCATTTGCCTGTTGGATTGGAGCATAGAGCATTATGGGCTGTCAAGTTCTTAAACTTTAACTCTAAAGCAGCAGGTGAGAAAAGACTACTGCAATTGGATGAACTGGATGAATTTTGTCTGTCTGCTTATGAGAGTGCCAGCCTATACAAGGAGAAGACCAAGCTATGGCATGACAAGAAAATCACACCTAGGGATTTCCAGGTGGGAGATCAAGTGCTGCTATTCAACTCCAGGTCAACTCCAGGTTGAAATTGTTCCTAGGGAAGCTGAAGTCCAGATGGTCTGGACCATTTGTGGTTAAGAGCGTGAAGTCTTATGGAGCGATGGAAATTTGTTCTTGGGATTCTGACCGGAGTTTTACTGTAAACGGTCAGAGGTTGAAACTTTACATCGGATGTGCTGTGGATAGGCAACTGATTTCAGTTGCCTTGTTAGAGGTAAGCTAGATCATACCCGCCAGGCTCGCGACGTTAAACACGTGCTGAGTGGGAGGCAACCCACTGTATCAGGTATGTAACATTTATGTTGATACCAATTAAAAAAAAAGAAGAGAAGAGGGAAAAGTTTTGAAAAAATTTAAGAATTTTTTTTTTTTACAAGTGCTGGGCGCTAAAACTTCCATTCTGGACGTTTTAGCGTTCTAAGAGTTGCATCACAATGAAACTCTCTGGCCATGAGCGCTAAAACGTTCATACTGATTGTTTTAGCGTTCCCCAATGCATCAGTTGCAAGCACTCTGGTCCAGCGCGCTAAAACGTCCTTGGTGACCGTTTTAGCGCGATGCTGCACACAACGTGTGCACATTTCTCTGGTCCTAGGCGCTAAAACGTTTTGGTTTCAACATTTTAGCGCCCTGTCACTTAATTTGAAATACACGGTTTTCCCTCACTTTTCTTCACTCTCATTTCACACTACTTCATTTGCTCTCCTATTCTCCAACTCGCGAATTTTTCTGCATCTCACTTCTCCATTCACTCCTTCACTTCCTCATAATCATAACAAGGTATGTATCCATATCTTCTTCTTTCCCATCGTTTTGAATAATTTTTTTTATTTAATATTGCCTAGGGTTTCCACAATTTGAATTCATGAACTACATTTGTAATTACATGTTTATCTTGGTTAATGTATGTTCATGTATGTGGATTCATGTTGTTTTTCCATATTTTTTTGGGGAAAAGAGGCATCCCCAAACGTTCTACACAAATGAAGTTTCACACAGGCACACAAGGTGTTTGTGATATTGCCTGACCCAGAAATTGCTCGAGCGCTAAAACGCTTGTCAGCAATGTTTTAGCGCTCGACCAGTTTTAACACACGCATAAGGCCAGGACGCTAAAACGCTCAGTGTGACCGTTTTAGCACCCAGGCCTTGCTGCATACATGCTATTGATTGCTGAGTTTAGCATTGTGGGGGTGTTTACTCACATGATTTTGGATCTAATTCCATCCATTCTCAATTTTAAATATGGGAATTGGATCCACATGTTTGAATGATATACTGACTACTTCTTGATTTTTCAGGATCATGTCTACACCTCCACCTAAGAAGACTGGAAAGAAGAGGTCCAGGGTGTCTCAGGCATCTGAACCCACACCACCTCCTCCTGCCTTTGATGCCCATTTCTGGAAGAGTGCGGATCATGAGGCCCGTTACACTGCCAAGACCTCTTCCAGGCCATTTGTTAGGGAGAGGAAATTCATCTTGGAGAAGGATGAGTACCCGGAGTTCAAGTCCCAGCTGCAGACTAGGGAATGGGTAACCTTTGGTGAGATTCTGGTAGACAGCAGCCCGGCTATAGCACGGGAATTCCATGCCAATGCTTACAATGGTGATGAGGGTAGTAAGAGGCATTTTGTTAGTTGGGTGAGAGGCAAGAAAGTCAAATATGATGCCCACACTATTCAAAAGCTTCTGAAGATCCGACATTGTGATTACATCCAGAACCAAAGCTGTGAGTTCAGGAAAAATTGGCAGAACATTGAAATACCACCAAGGAGACACGACCCTGAATTTGAGAATTGGACCAAACTGGGGGCAGATGAGCCTGTGTTGCAAACCATTACCAAGCCAAATGAGCCGTGGGAAATGACAAAGGATAAGGGAAATCCTAAATTGCTTTGGTTGAGGCAATTGAATGGTGAAGCCCGGGTTTGGTTCCATTTTGTGGTCTCTAATGTCATGCCCTCCTCCAACCAAGCGGAGGTCATTCTGATGCGAGCTGTCCTGATATACACCATCATGACCAAAGGGAAAGTGTAGCTTCCCATCCTTCTTCAGGACAGTATCTATTATATGGCCCACTCTGATAGCAGTTCTGCTGCATTGGGTCACTGTTCTCTGATTCAACTTCTGTGTCAGAAAGCTGGTGTTGATGTTACTGACAATGGGGTGCCAGTTAAGTTGCACCCCCAAATTGATGCCAAGCTCATTAAGGGACAACTGAAGATTGGAGGAGATGGACCTACAGGGCTGAAGCCAGGAAGGAAACCTATGACTGAGGCAGAATTTGAGTTTGAACGGAAGATACAAACCGGAGAGCAATAGATGGTTAACACTGAAGTTCGTTTGGGATTTTCGCCGCCGTCTCAAGTTCATGTAGACGAGCCAGATTTAATATCAGACCCAGATGATGAAGATGCTGACCGATATTTGTGAAGCCCAGGGCTTAGAGACAGCTGCATACCAGCCTGCTGTTTACCCTCATTCTGAGGAGGAGGATGAATTTGAAGCCGCTGCCAAAGCATATTTTGATGAGTGTGCTGATAGATATGAGGCTGCCATGGATGCAATGGGTGCAGGTACTTCAGCTGCTGCTTCTCAGCCTACTGAGGGAGAGACCGCTGATGCTCCCACTGCTGCCCAGACTGTTGCTGATGCTACTACTGCCCAGACTACTGATGAAGCCACTACTACTGCTGGTATTTCTGTTATGGATGAGGACCAGGCTGCTGAGGATGAGTACAAACCATTGCCTACTGATGATCTAGGAGTTAGAGTCTGACTAGACTCCTGAGGTTTTTCCATTTTTTTTGTTATTGGTTTTATTTTGTACATTGGTTAAGTACATTGAGATTCACTGTTTTGATTGATACACATTGCGATAGTACTGATGCTATTGAATGATATATGAATGTGTTTCAGTGATCCACTGCTGTTTTAGATCTAAATTAGTTGCTAGGGACAACAACGTTTAAATCTGGTAATTGGGGTGTGATTGAATGGCATGCGAACTTCATGGAGATGTCACACGAGTGGATGAGTCAAAACAGGGAAACATCTCAATCTCTTTTCTTTAATTTTTCTGTGTGAATAAGTTTTTAGTGTAATGTAGATGTTAGTTGTAGTTCAGAATTTGGAATTCAGTTTTTTTTTTTATATGAAATTCCATGAGGATTTGACTGATCAGAATTTTAGATGATTAATCAAATTAAGGATACAATCTTGTGCCTTGCATGTTGAGGAATGAAATGATTGCATGACTCATTCAATGTGTAAGAGTAGAGAGATTAGTTTTGATGCATAGAGAGAAAGTCAAGCATACACTCTGAACTGTGAGGTAATTGAGCCTATACAGAAAAAATTTGTTCAGAGAGCACTTCATTGCATGAGTAACTCTAGAACTTGCCTTGTTTCTTGCTTGAAATGGTTGATGATGTGTAGGGTAGAGGCATTTTGTAAGAACCTGCATCGTTAATTAAGGTATTTAATTAATTAATTATGTGAAAATAGGAAATGATTCCATAATTGACCCTAATAATTATTAAGAGGCTTTAATAATTATGGTAAGTGATTAAGAATGCTGAAAGTCGCTTTTCGGAAGAAAGATGCAGATACCGGTTCTGCTAGTCGGTATAAATGCGTACTGAAAAAGTATCCCGGAAAATTAATATAAGTGCATGATAATTACTAGAATAATTTATAGGACTTGTAAAACGAGTTTCAAGTCAAAATAATGAGAACTGATGCCAGAAACTGATACTGGCTATGAAAAACGCGTACCGAAAAGGTGCTCAGAAAAATATAATAAAAATATGAAAATTCTTGTAAAATTGAGTAGGTTATGAATCCAGAGTTTGAGATTAAAATGCTAAGTGTAGCAATTAAAGTTAATACTGTGTGTTTTAACCCTTAAGTGGCCTATAAATACAATAGTTGGGCACAAAACCCTAGGTGTGTTTTTTGAAAGAAACTCAGCGGCTGAGTGTGGCTTCTCTTTAGAGTTTCTTGGAGTCCTAGCCTTCTTCTCTAAAGTTTCCATTTTTTTTTCTTCCTCTCTTCCATTGAAATACCACCCATCCATTAAAGCTTTAGTTGTGTTGAAGGAGAACCCTTTGTTGAAGATTTGGGTGCTTTCTAAACCTCTCAAGTTTTCATTTTTCTTTTCTAAAAAGAACCAAGGTAAACTTAATTATCCCTTTGTAAATCCATAAATTGGTGATACCCTTTGTTATGTGTTACTGTTGCAATATCAATTTTGAAATCACTGTCCGCTATTTTTTTTCTGTAGTGCCATATTGTTTTGTCACTTTACATGACCATTCAGATACTTGCAAAATTTTATTGATTCAGTGGTTTTATTGGTTTTGGTATCCGATGTCAAAGTTATACATATACATATATATATATATTGTTAACTTACGTTTCTGTTACTATTCTTTGATAGAGATATATATATATATATATATATATATATATATATATATATATATTTATATTTATATTTTTAAGTTTATATATATTTATATATAATATATGTACTATATATAATTATATAAATATATATATATATACATGTTTATATCCAACAAAGTGTGCAGAATATCAAAAAGAAAATGAATATATATATATGTATAACGTGGTTAGCTTTCGTTCACCCAGGGAGCTACCTTCGTTTCGTGTGCCTTCGTTTGGTGTTATATATGTATATATAACCGAGAGAAAAAAAGTTGTTAAAAAAGGCATGCTTACTTTTATATTATGTCAAAGTATTCATATATACATATATATCGTACAGGAGTTGTTAAAAAGAAAAACATGCTTACTTTTATAATTTGGTATATATATATATATATAATAAATAAATATATATTTATAAATATATTTATTTATAAAATAATAATCATAAAAAATTAAATAAGTTAAATGGTATATCTTAGAAAGGATCTTCGGTTCGAAATGAAAAAGAATATAATACTCGATTTCCTTAGAATTTTAGAATATGTATATTGATACTATGATGGTCATTGAACCAGATCTGTGAATGCATTGGATTCTATTTGTGGTGTGGACCCTTGTGATACCGAGTTCGAGTCGGAGGGGCATACGGGTACAGGTAAGCTTTTGTGTCCTCGGTTTAGCCATGTTATGGTTCCACCATGTCCCATGGGGATATGGTATATGCATGCTGTGTTACATGCTTTTGATGTTTTGGAAATGCTGTTGAGCTATTATATGTTAGTGCCTTGTTGATATGCATGGAGGTGTTCCACCTATACGGTAAGCCTGAGTATGTAGAACATACAAGAGGGTGAGGCTGTGGGTGAGGTGCAAGCGGTGTTCCTTGTACTACATGTAGGGAATAGACGTATTCCTACATTTCTCTGGCCAGTAGATAGTGATTACACACATGCCATAGATATCTGTTGCACTACATAGTTTTGGAACTGATAATGATATAAATGCTTTTAGAACTTATATTGCACATGTAAGTGAGCTTGAGGTGGAAGATCCTTGAGGACCCCTTGTCTTACTGAGATTTCTTATTTAGAGATCTCACCCCACGTTTGGGGAATGCTTATTTCAGGGTCAGGTAATGTTGAGACCTCAGGCGGCAGGAGGCCGGAGCTGAGTTAGATTGCTGTTATATTATGCTGCCATGATTGGATGCTGGATTTGCATGCTGTTTATGCTTATAGCTTCAGTTATGTTTATGGAGTTTTACGTTGAGACTGGTTGCTTTCTATGTTTATTTGGTGAGCATGGGGATTGTCCATGACACATAGTATTATTATGTCTTGATTATGTCTTGAGTCTTTTGGAGTTGTAATAATGTATCAGGATATTGTCCGGATTACTTGATGTAATGCCGTGATTTAGATACACACTTTATCTATATATTGAGGTATTTCAGTAGATGTCTTATTGCAATTTACATACAGGCGATATTTTATGAAATTGATTAAGTAATCAAGTTGGTAATTGATGATGACGTCATAATTGAAAAGAAAAAGAATATTTCGCATTTTTAATTAAGCACCGCTTAATACGATGTAATGTTAATATTCCGAGTATACACAGGGTGTTACATTTTATGGTATCAGAGCAACGGTTCAAGGGAAAAGCCTGTATGTATTGCAATTATTAGGATGTTTGGTTGTGTCTGTTTTGTGTGTTTGCTCCGTCGAGTATTATTATGATAATGCATATGTGACCACATTGCGTGGGCCTGATCAACTCATAATTTGTGTAACTTGTGCAGAGTCATGGTAAGACCCGGGAGAAACCGCGAGACTTCGGAGGATCGGCCCGATCCTGTCCTGGCTGCATTAGCTGAGATGCAGGTGGCCCGACTAGCCTACCAGGAGGCCATGAGAATGGCAAACCAGGCCATGCTGGACACCGTCAGAGAGGCGAACAGGAAGGCCACTGAGGACGTGTTGGAGGCCAACCGTCTGGCGAACATGACGATGTTTAGAGTCATGTTGGAGGAGATGAGGAATGGCCCTGATGTTGGTCATGCTCCACCGCCACCACCTCCACCGCCGCCACCACCACCTCCACCCAGTCTGCAGGATGACTCTCAGAGTCAGATGGGAGATGGCAGTCATCTTACGGGGGCCATGCAGACCGTCCCTGTTTTTGTTGAGGATCGTGATGAGATCGATCGCCGGCTGAATGCTTTCCGTAAGCATAAGCCACCTGCCTTTGATGGATCCTTTGATCCTGCTGATGCGGCACGTTGGTTGCAGGCGTTGGACAAGATATTTCGGGTCATGCAGTGCACAGATCCGCAGAAGTTGATGTTCGCTACTTATATGCTGGAGGGCGATGCCCATGAGTGGTGGACAAACCTTTCTCATGTCTACGAGATGCAGGGTCATGTGATGACTTGGCCTATGTTCGAGGATTTCTTCTTGGGTCAGTACTTTCCATATGACGCTCAGGAGAGGCAGCAGGGAGAGTTTGACAGATTGGTTCAGGGCTCGTTGTCTGTGGACGAGTACCTGGCCAAGTTCAACCAGTTGGTGAAGTTTGCACACTTCAGGATGGCGAGGCCTACTCCTACATTTCTGGCTGCTAAGTTTCGCAGGGGACTTAGTGAGGATATTGCTGGTTACCTAGCTGGTTCTGCTTCTAGGGATTTTGGGACACTGGTTCAGCAGTGTCGTGGTATTGAAGATTACTACAGCTCGAGTAAGGCCAAGAAGGCCAAGGTTGCTGAGGCGACAAAGGTTGCAGCTAGTAGTTCCATTTCTTGGCGAGAAAGGAAGTTTGGGAACAAGGGCAAGGGTAAACAGTTGGCAGCTCGGCAGGCGCCGAGTCAGTTCAAGAGGACTTCTGCTTAGGGGAGTGCAGCGAGACCTCCTGCTCCCAGGTGTTCGGGATGCGGGAAGACTCATTTTGGGCCGTGTTCTACCGGTAAGTTGATATGTTTCCAGTGTGGCAAGGAGGGCCACTATTCCAGAGAGTGTCCGTTGTCGACAGCGAGAGCTGCTGCAGTTCAGGCAGTTCCACTACGAATGATTCCCCTTCCACCTACCGCGGCATCAGATGTGCCACATTCCATGGGGCGAGTTTATACCCTGGATCGTCAGCAGTCGGACCGAGCTCCGAACCTTGTCAGAGGTACTGTTACGATTGGTTCATCAGATGTTGATGTGTTGTTTGACTCTGGGGCTACGCATTCTTTTGTTGCTACCCTGATTGCTGTGGGGCTTGAGTTTCCCAGTGATGCGCTTTCTCCACCGATGCGGGTGACTACCGCCACCGGAGAAAGATGTGATGCTACCACTGTTCATCGCGATGTGGCGTTTCAGTGGGATGGCCGTGAGTTCTCGGTGGATCTGATAGGATTGCCGATGGCCAACTTGGAGGTTATTCTGGGCATGGATTGGCTGTCCAGAAATTGTGTGATGATTGACTATTGTGCCAAGCGTGTAGTGTTGTCTCTGTGTGATTGCACAACCAGTTCCTCGCCGTACATTTCGTTGCTGCAGGATGGGAGAGCCTTGAGAACAGGGGCATTTGGTTATGTCATGTTGGGAGGTTTGGTGAGTGGTACACAGGAGGACATCACCGGCATTCCTGTGGTGAGGGAATTCCTCGAGGTGTTTCCTGAGGATATTCCTGAGTTTCCGCCACAAAGGGAGATAGAGTTCTACATAGATCTGTTTCCTGGTGTGGGGCCGATCTCTTTAGCTCCATACCGGATGTCGCCACCGGAGTTGGCAAAGCTGAAGAAGCATATTGAGGATCTTTCAGCGAAAGATTTCATCCGACCGAG
>NW_026899922.1:0-12604 GCF_033153095.1 Gastrolobium bilobum
TGCCAAGGTTATGCTATTACTTGGCCATTATTTGAGAGGCATTTTCTGCAAAAGTACTTCCCTGAAGAAGCCAGGGAAAGGAAGAAGAGTGAGTTTGAAGACCTCCGGCAGGGAGGCATGACTGTGGATGAATATCTCAGCAAGTTCAACCGCTTGGCAAAATATTCTTGTTATGGTAGAACTCCCCTCACTCCAGAAGACAAGGCCTTTCGATTCAGGAAGGGTCTGAATGATATGATAGCAGACAAACTGGCGGGTCATTGCACCAGAAATTTTGTGGAGTTGATCGAGCAGTGCCAGAATATTCAGGAGCACTATCGTACCAGGGGAAAGGAAGCAGCAGGAAAGAGCTTCAGTGGGAGGACTACGCCCTGGAAGAGTAAGGGCAAGGGTTTGCAAGCACAGCAGAACACCAAGTTTAAGAAGACTCCCTTTGTGAAGAATGGAAGCGGAATGTTTAGTGCAGGAAAATTCCCACTTGTGCCAAGTGTGGGAAGCAGGTCATTATTCCAGAAAGTGCCCCAAGAAGACGGGGCAAGTTGCAGCCATTCAGGCGATCCCTATTCAGTCCGTGCCTACTCAGAGAGCCATAGAGGAGCCTATGGCGCCCACTAGTGCCAGGGTATATGCAGTGACACAGCAGGAGGCAGAGAGGTCTCCAAACCTTATCAGAGGTACTATTCTTATCAGAGGATATGCTTTTGATGCCATGTTTGATTCTGGAGCTACCCACTCCTTCATATCGGAATTTGTTGCTAATGGGGTACATTTACCCATTTGTGAGTTCACGCCTCCCATGGTAGTGAAGACTGCCACCGGAGACATTGTTTCTACTTCCTTGAAGTGCAAAGAAGTCAGATTCATATATGAGCAAGAAGAGTATATGGTGGATTTGATAGTGCTTGAGGGCATGAATCTACACATTATCTTAGGTATGGATTGGCTGGTCCGATATGGTGTGATGCTAGATTGTTGTAGCAGAAGGGTTTTCTTTGCTGCAAAAGGAGAAAAACCGGACAGTTTGTACTTGACGGCACAAAAATTAAATAAGGCTCTAAATGAGGGAGATGCAGGATACATTATCCTGGGAGGACTCGTAGGAGACTCCAAAGAACCTACTGCTAATATTCCGGTTGTATGCGAGTTTGAAGATGTATTTCCGGAAGAAATTCCTCATTTTCCACCTGAGAGGGAGATTGAATTCTCAATTGACTTAGTACCTGGTGTGGGGCCTATCTCATTGGCTCCATACCGGATGTCACCAGTGGAGCTAGCTGAGCTGAAGAAGCAGTTAGAAGAATTATCCCGCAAGAACTTTATCAGACCGGGTGTATCTCCTTGGGGTGCACCAGTCATCTTCGTGAAAAAGAAGGATGGGACTATGAGGTTGTGCACTGATTATCGACAGTTAAACAAGGTAACAGTAAAGAACAAGTATCCTCTACCACGCATTGATGATCTGTATCAGCTCAGGGGTGCTTCAGTGTTCTCAAAGATTGATCTTCGTTCCGGATATCACCAGATTCGGGTAAAAGCAGAGGATATTCCGAAGACGGCTTTCCGATCTAGATATGGGCACTATGAGTATCTAGTGATCCCATTTGGGCTTACTAATGCCCCGACCGTGTTCATGAGTTATATGAACCGAATTTTCAAACCACATTTAGATCAGTTTGTTGTAGTATTCATTGATGATATTCTGATCTACTCCAAAAGTAAGGAAGAACATGCAGAGCATTTGAAGATAGTTCTACAGATTTTAAGGGAGCATCAGTTATATGCCAAACCATCCAAGTGTGAGTTTTGGTTACATGAGATCCAGTTTCTTGGACACGTCATATCATCTACAGGAGTGGCTGTTGATCCGAGTAAAATTGAAGCTGTGCTGGATTGGGAGAGACCCAAGAGTGTTACTGAGATCCGAAGTTTTCTGGGTTTAGCAGGATACTACAGGCGGTTTATTAATGGATTCTCCAGAATTGCCTTGCCATTGACTAGGTTGACCCGAAAAGGGGTGCCATTTGCATGGACCCTTGGGTGTGATGTGAGTTTTCAAGAATTGAAAGATAAGTTGACTACCGCACCGGTTCTGATTCTTCCTGATCCGGAGAAGAGATTTGAGATCTATTGTGATGCATCCAAGTATGGATTAGGGTGTGTGTTGATGCAGGAGCGAAAGGTAGTGGCCTATGCTTCTAGACAGTTGAGACCACATGAAGAGAATTACCCTACTCATGATCTTGAGTTAGCGGCCGTGGTTTTTGCATTGAAAATATGGAGACACTTCTTGTATGGTGCTACCTTCACAGTTTTTAGTGATCACAAAAGCTTGAAGTATCTATTCGATCAAAAGGTGCTTAATATGAGACAAAGGAGATGGATGGAATTCCTGAAGGATTATGAGTTTGATGTTGGACGTTTAGCAAGTGCACTAGTCGTACAAGTAATAAAATGATGAGTAAAGATCGTTCCCACGAGGAATTGTGTTCAAACACCAATATACCATAGAAAACTAATTTGAATCAAATAAGAGTTTGTAAAAATCATGAATAATTTGTCACCAGAAAATTGATTGTAAGTAATTTGACACAAAGTAAATATGGATTAGGAATTAATAAAAACAACAAGTAGTCAGAAAACAACTTTCCTCCATGATAACCCATATAAAAATTGATCATATGATGAATTCCTTTCCATGTGATGTTAATCAACCTTTTACTTATCATCAAGATGTAATCCCTTACTACCCTGATAGATACATTAATCAGAAACCCCAATCCCTTGGTGATCCCTTTCTTAATACATGCATTAATTACTAAGGTCTTAAGATCACATCAGAATCCTAGCATCAATCCCTTGACTACTAGAATTCTGATGTTGAGATTATCAAATACAGAAGTCATATAAACATCCATGTTCTATACTACTTCTTTGATAGAAATAATTAACTCAGAAAATCTCAAATCAACACATGAAAAATACTTCATCATATTAATCAAATCAACATAATATTATCATGGAGTTCCATTGCATTCAGACTACAAAGACTCTACTCAGACATGACTAAGGAATAAATAAGAGAAGAAGAAACAAACTTCATTTCCATGTTGAAAGTCTTCAATCTCCAAACTATTACAAGGAAATCCTAATACAAAAACTAAGAGAATTTAGAGAGAAGTCAGACTAAATTTAAGAGAGAGAGAGAGTTCAGATCCCCCAGATTCTGATCTAAGTGTCAAGGCTTTGCCTTATATAGTGTTACAATTAAAAACAGAAAACTGATGTGGGCGCTAAAACGTCCATAAGTGGCCGTTTTAGCGTCCATGCTTTACGTATGCTCAACTGCTTTTAACTGATTTCAACGCTAAAACGTTAAGGAATGACCGTTTTAGCGTCCAAACTTGGTGAATGCTCAACTAACTTTAACTGACTCCAACGCTAAAATGTTTGATTTGGACGTTTTAGCGGTGAAGACCAGAATCTTTTTCCACTTTAGGGCGCTAAAACGCATATTGCAGGCCGTTTTAGCGCCCAAGACTAGCAATTTTCCATCTTCTTAGTGTAGCAGCGCGCTAAAACGCTCTGTGTGGACGTTTTAGCGCTCATCACCAGCAAGTTTTGGCCTCTTCCTGTAACAGGGCGCTAAAACGCTCAGTGGGGTTGAGAAACTGTCTGAAATTGGGTAAATCATCCCAGCATCAAGCAACTTCACCACCTCCTTCCTCACTACTTCCTTCATAGTGGGGTTGAGTCTCCTCTGTGGTTGCCTTACTGGTTTGACCTCTTCTTCCATCAATATTTTGTGAGTGCAAAAGGAAGGATTAATACCCTTAAGATCTGAAAACTGCCATCCAATAGCCATTTTATTCTTCTTGAGTACCTTAATCAACTTCCCTTCTTCCTCATCAGACAACATTGCATTAATGATTGCTGGATATGTTTGATCATCCCCAAGGAACACATACTTCAAATGTGAAGGTAATTCTTTAAGTTCTACCTTAGGTGCTCCTTTTGGAATGTCATCAATCTTCTTCTCAAGCTCTTCCACTTCTGGCTCTTCTTGGTAATCCTATGTACCTGTCTCTTCTTCTGATCTTTGTTCCTCAACTGGGAATTCTTATTTTTTATTCACTTCTTCCACAGCCTCCTGTATCACATCCAATCTAAAACAATCCTCCACATCAACAGGATGCTTGATGGTTTCAAATGCATCAATTGTGACTGTTTCCTCATCCACCCTTAGCAACAACTTTCCTTGTTCAACATCTATCAAAGATCTTGCAGTTGCTAAAAAGGGTCTTCCTAACAATAAAGGACTTTCTGTATCCTCTTCCTCCATGTCAAGAAAAAAGAAAAAAGAAATACAAGTGTTGCATTCTTATTGGAAGGACCACAAATACAGGGATCATAATAAATTTTTCCACTTTGTGCTATCTTTTCCCCTTTTTGTGTGCTTTAGTTTTCTGTACCATTTCTTTTTTTTTTTTCTCTCTCTCTATTGCAGAGAGAAAAAAAGAAAAAAAATAAATACAAGTGTTGCATTCTTATTGGAAGGACCACAAATACGGGGATCATAATAAATTTTTTCACTTTTTGCTATCTTTTCCCCTTCTTGTGTGCTTTATATTTTCTGTACCATTTATTTTTTTTCTTTCTCTCTCTATTGGAGAGAAAAAAATAGAAAAAAAATAAATACAAGTGTTGCATTCTTATTGGAAGGACCACAAATACAGAGATCATAATAAATTTTTCCACTTTGTGCTATATTTTCCCCTTTTTGTGTGTTTTTACTTTTTCTGTACCATTTCTTTTCTTTTCTTTTCTTTCTCTCTCTCTATTGGAGAGAGAAAAAATAAAAAAATAAAAAATAAATAAATACAAGTGTTGCATTCTTATTGGAAGGACCACAAATACGGGGATCATAATAAATTTTTCCACTTTGTGCTATCTTTTCCCCTTGTGAGCTTTATTTTTTCTGTACCATTTCTTTTTTTTTCGATCTCTCTCTATTGGACGGAGAAAAAAAGAAAAAAAAGAAAAAAATAAATAAATACAAGTGTTGCATTCTTATTGGAAGGACCACAAATACGGGGATCATAATAAATTTTTCCACTTTGTGCTATATTTTTCTCTTTTTGTGTGTTTTTATTTTTTTCTGTACCATTTCTTTTCTTTTCTTTTCTTTCTCTCTCTCTATTGGAGAGAGAAAAAAATAAAAAAATAAAAAATAAATAAATACAAGTGTTGCATTCTTATTGGAAGGACCACAAATACGGGGATCATAATAAATTTTTCCACTTTGTGCTATCTTTTCCCCTTTTTGTGTGCTTTATTTTTTCTGTACCATTTTTTTTTCTTTTTTTTCTTTCTCTCTCTATTGCAGAGAGAAAAAAAGAAAAAAAATAAATACAAGTGTTGCATTCTTATTGGAAGGACCACAAATACAGGGATCATAATAAATTTTTCCACTTTGTGCTATTTTTCCCCTTTTTGTGTGTTTTATTTTTTCTGTACCATTTCTTTTTTTTTCTTTCTCTCTGTATTGGAGAGAGAAAAAAAGAAAAAAAAAATAAATACAAGTGTTGCATTCTTATTGGAAGGTCCACAAATATGGGGATCATAATGAATTTTCCACATTGTGCTATCTTTTCCCCTTTTGTGTGCTTTATTTTTTCTGTACCATTTCTTTTCTTTTCTTTTTCTTTCTCTCTCTATTGGAGAGAGAAAATAAAGAAATACAAGTGTTGCATTCTTATTGGAAGGACCACAAATACGGGGATCATAATAAATTTTTCCACTTTGTGCTATATTTTTCTCTTTTTGTGTGTTTTTATTTTTTTCTGTACCATTTCTTTTCTTTTCTTTTCTTTCTCTCTCTCTATTGGAGAGAGAAAAAAATAAAAAAATAAAAAACAAATAAATACAAGTGTTGCATTCTTATTGGAAGGACCACAACGGGGATCATAATAAATTTTTCCACTTTGTGCTATCTTTTCCCCTTTTTGTGTGCTTTATTTTTTCTGTACCATTTCTTTTTTTTTTCTCTCTCTATTGCAGAGAGAAAAAAAGAAAAAAAATAAATACAAGTGTTGCATTCTTATTGGAAGGACCACAAATACGGGGATCATAATAAATTTTTCCACTTTGTGCTATCTTTTCCCGTTTTGTGTGCTTTATTTTTTCTGTACCATTTCTTTTTTTTCTTTTTCTCTCTATTGGAGAGAGAAAAAAAGAAAAATAAAAAAAATAAATACAAGTGTTGCATTCTTATTGGAAGGACCACAAATACGAGGATCATAATAATTTTAATAAATTTTTCCACTTTGTGCTATCTTTTCCCCTTTTTGTGTACTTTATTTTTTCTGTACCATTTCTTTTTTTTTTCTTTCTCTCTCTATGGGAGAGAAAAAAAAAGAAAAAAAAGAAAAAGAAAAATTAAATACAAATGTTGCATTCTTATTTGAAGCACCACTAATACGGGGATCGTAATAAATTTTTCGACTTTGTAAAATCTTTTTCCCTTTTTGTGTGCTTTATTTTTCTGTACCATTTCTTTTTTTTCTTTCTCTTTATTATAGAGAGAAAAAAAGAAAAAAGAAAATAATTACAACTGTTACATTCTTATTGGAAGGACCACAAATACGGGGATCATAATAAATTTTTCCACTTTGTGCTATTTTTCCCCTTTTTGTGTGCTTTATTTTTTCTGTACCATTTCTTTTTTTTCTTTCTCTCTGTATTGGAGAGAGAAAAAAAGAAAAAAAAATAAATACAAGTGTTGCATTCTTATTGGAAGGTCCACAAATATGGGGATCATAATAAATTTTTCCACATTGTGCTATCTTTTCCCCTTTTGTGTGCTTTATTTTTTCTGTACCATTTCTTTTCTTTTCTTTTTCTTTCTCTCTCTATTGGAGAGAGAAAATAAAGAAATACAAGTGTTGCATTCTTATTGGAAGGACCACAAATACGGGGATCATAATAAATTTTTCCACTTTGTGCTATATTTTTCTCTTTTTGTGTGTTTTTATTTTTTTCTGTACCATTTCTTTTCTTTTCTTTTCTTTTCTTTCTCTCTCTCTATTGGAGAGAGAAAAAAATAAAAAAATAAAAAACAAATAAATACAAGTGTTGCATTCTTATTGGAAGGACCACAAATACGGGGATCATAATAAATTTTTCCACTTTGTGCTATCTTTTCCCCTTTTTGTGTGCTTTATTTTTTCTGTACCATTTCTTTTTTTTTTCTTTCTCTCTTTCTATTGCAGAGAGAAAAAAAGAAAAAAAATAAATACAAGTGTTGCATTCTTATTGGAAGGACCACAAATACGGGGATCATAATAAATTTTTCCACTTTGTGCTATTTTTCCCCTTTTTGTGTGCTTTATTTTTTCTGTACCATTTCTTTTTTTTCTTTCTCTCTGTATTGGAGAGAGAAAAAAAGAAAAAAAAATAAATACAAGTGTTGCATTCTTATTGGAAGGTCCACAAATATGGGGATCATAATAAATTTTTCCACATTGTGCTATCTTTTCCCCTTTTGTGTGCTTTATTTTTTCTGTACCATTTCTTTTCTTTTCTTTTTCTTTCTCTCTCTATTGGAGAGAGAAAATAAAGAAATACAAGTGTTGCATTCTTATTGGAAGGACCACAAATACGGGGATCATAATAAATTTTTCCACTTTGTGCTATATTTTTCTCTTTTTGTGTGTTTTTATTTTTTTCTCTACCATTTCTTTTCTTTTCTTTTCTTTCTCTCTCTCTATTGGAGAGAGAAAAAAATAAAAAAATAAAAAACAAATAAATACAAGTGTTGCATTCTTATTGGAAGGACCACAAATACGGGGATCATAATAAATTTTTCCACTTTGTGCTATCTTTTCCCCTTTTTGTGTGCTTTATTTTTTCTGTACCATTTCTTTTTTTTCTTTCTCTCTCTATTGGAGAGAGAAAAAAATAAAAAAAAATAAATACAAGTGTTGCATTCTTATTGGAAGGACCACAAATACGGGGATCATAATAAATTTTTCCACTTTGTGCTATATTTTTCTCTTTTTGTGTGTTTTTATTTTTTTCTGTACCATTTCTTTTCTTTTCTTTTCTTTCTCTCTCTCTATTGGAGAGAGAAAAAATAAAAAAATAAAAAACAAATAAATACAAGTGTTGCATTCTTATTGGAAGGACCACAAATACGGGGATCATAATAAATTTTTCCACTTTGTGCTATCTTTTCCCCTTTTTGTGTGCTTTATTTTTTCTGTACCATTTCTTTTTTTCTTTCTCTCTCTCTATTGCAGAGAGAAAAAAAGAAAAAAAATAAATACAAGTGTTGCATTCTTATTGGAAGGACCACAAATACGGGGATCATAATAAATTTTTCCACTTTGTGCTATCTTTTCCCGTTTTGTGTGCTTTATTTTTTCTGTACCATTTCTTTTCTTTTGTTTCTCTCTCTCTATTGGAGAGAGAAAAAAAGAAAAAAAAATAAATAAATACAAGTGTTGCATTCTTATTGGAAGGACCACAAATACGAGGATCATAATAATTTTAATAAATTTTTCCACTTTGTGCTATCTTTTCCCCTTTTTGTGTACTTTATTTTTTCTGTACCATTTTTTTTTTCTTTCTCTCTCTATGGGAGAGAGAAAAAAAGAAAAAAAAGAAAAAGAAAAATTAAATACAAATGTTGCATTCTTATTTGAAGCACCACTAATACGGGGATCGTAATAAATTTTTCGACTTTGTAAAATCTTTTTCCCTTTTTGTGTGCTTTATTTTTCTGTACCATTTCTTTTTTTTCTTTCTCTTTATTATAGAGAGAAAAAAAGAAAAAAGAAAATAAATACAAGTGTTACATTCTTATTGGAAGGACCACAAATACGGGGATCATAATAAATTTTTCCACTTTGTGCTATTTTTCCCCTTTTTGTGTGCTTTATTTTTTCTGTACCATTTCTTTTTTTTTTCTTTCTCTCTGTATTGGAGAGAGAAAAAAAGAAAAAAAAAATAAATACAAGTGTTGCATTCTTATTGGAAGGTCCACAAATATGGGGATCATAATAAATTTTTCCACATTGTGCTATCTTTTCCCCTTTTGTGTGCTTTATTTTTTCTGTACCATTTCTTTTCTTTTCTTTTTCTTTCTCTCTCTATTGGAGAGAGAAAATAAAGAAATACAAGTGTTGCATTCTTATTGGAAGGACCACAAATACGGGGATCATAATAAATTTTTCCACTTTGTGCTATATTTTTCTCTTTTTGTGTGTTTTTATTTTTTTCTCTACCATTTCTTTTCTTTTCTTTCTCTCTCTCTCTCTATTGGAGAGAGAAAAAAATAAAAAAATAAAAAACAAATAAATACAAGTGTTGCATTCTTATTGGAAGGACCACAAATACGGGGATCATAATAAATTTTTCCACTTTGTGCTATCTTTTCCCCTTTTTGTGTGCTTTATTTTTTCTGTACCATTTCTTTTTTTTCTTTCTCTCTCTATTGCAGAGAGAAAAAAGAAAAAAAATAAATACAAGTGTTGCATTCTTATTGGAAGGACCACAAATACGGGGATCATAATAAATTTTTCCACTTTGTGCTATATTTTTCTCTTTTTGTGTGTTTTTATTTTTTTCTGTACCATTTCTTTTCTTTTCTTTTCTTTCTCTCTCTCTATTGGAGAGAAAAAAAAATAAAAAAATAAAAAACAAATAAATACAAGTGTTGCATTCTTATTGGAAGGACCACAAATACGGGGATCATAATAAATTTTTCCACTTTGTGCTATCTTTTCCCCTTTTTGTGTGCTTTATTTTTTCTGTACCATTTCTTTTTTTTCTTTCTCTCTCTCTATTGCAGAGAGAAAAAAAGAAAAAAAATAAATACAAGTGTTGCATTCTTATTGGAAGGACCACAAATACGGGGATCATAATAAATTTTTCCACTTTGTGCTATCTTTCTCCCGTTTTGTGTGCTTTATTTTTTCTGTACCATTTCTTTTTTTTCTTTTTCTCTCTATTGGAGAGAGAAAAAAGAAAAATAAAAAAAATAAATACAAGTGTTGCATTCTTATTGGAAGGACCACAAATACGAGGATCATAATAATTTTAATAAATTTTTCCACTTTGTGCTATCTTTTCCCCTTTTTGTGTACTTTATTTTTTCTGTACCATTTCTTTTTTTTCTTTCTCTCTCTATGGGAGAGAAAAAAAAGAAAAAAAAGAAAAAGAAAAATTAAATACAAATGTTGCATTCTTATTTGAAGCACCACTAATACGGGGATCGTAATAAATTTTTCCACTTTGTAAAATCTTTTTCCCTTTTTGTGTGCTTTATTTTTCTGTACCATTTCTTTTTTTTCTTTCTCTTTATTATAGAGAGAAAAAAAGAAAAAAGAAAATAAATACAAGTGTTACATTCTTATTGGAAGGACCACAAATACGGGGATCATAATAAATTTTTCCACTTTGTGCTATTTTTCCCCTTTTTGTGTGCTTTATTTTTTCTGTACCATTTCTTTTTTTTTTCTTTCTCTCTGTATTGGAGAGAGAAAAAAAGAAAAAAAAATAAATACAAGTGTTGCATTCTTATTGGAAGGTCCACAAATATGGGGATCATAATAAATTTTTCCACATTGTGCTATCTTTTCCCCTTTTGTGTGCTTTATTTTTTCTGTACCATTTCTTTTCTTTTCTTTTTCTTTCTCTCTCTATTGGAGAGAGAAAATAAAGAAATACAAGTGTTGCATTCTTATTGGAAGGACCACAAATACGGGGATCATAATAAATTTTTCCACTTTGTGCTATATTTTTCTCTTTTTGTGTGTTTTTATTTTTTTCTCTACCATTTCTTTTCTTTTCTTTTCTTTCTCTCTCTCTATTGGAGAGAAAAAAAAATAAAAAAATAAAAAACAAATAAATACAAGTGTTGCATTCTTATTGGAAGGACCACAAATACGGGGATCATAATAAATTTTTCCACTTTGTGCTATCTTTTCCCCTTTTTGTGTGCTTTATTTTTTCTGTACCATTTCTTTTTTTTCTTTCTCTCTCTATTGCAGAGAGAAAAAAGAAAAAAAATAAATACAAGTGTTGCATTCTTATTGGAAGGACCACAAATACGGGGATCATAATAAATTTTTCCACTTTGTGCTATCTTTTCCCGTTTTGTGTGCTTTATTTTTTCTGTACCATTTCTTTTTTTTCTTTTTCTCTCTATTGGAGAGAAAAAAAAAGAAAAATAAAAAAAATAAATACAAGTGTTGCATTCTTATTGGAAGGACCACAAATACGAGGATCATAATAATTTTAATAAATTTTTCCACTTTGTGCTATTTTTCCCCTTTTTGTGTGCTTTATTTTTTCTGTACCATTTCTTTTTTTTTCTTTCTCTCTGTATTGGAGAGAGAAAAAAAGAAAAAAAAATAAATACAAGTGTTGCATTCTTATTGGAAGGTCCACAAATATGGGGATCATAATAAATTTTTCCACATTGTGCTATCTTTTCCCCTTTTGTGTGCTTTATTTTTTCTGTACCATTTCTTTTCTTTTCTTTTTCTTTCTCTCTCTATTGGAGAGAGAAAATAAAGAAATACAAGTGTTGCATTCTTATTGGAAGGACCACAAATACGAGGATCATAATAAGTTTTAATAAATTTTTCAACTTTGTGCTTTTTTACCCCTTTTTGTGTGCTTTATTCTTTATGTACCATTTCTTTTCTTTTCTTTTTCTTTCTCTCTCTATTGGAGAAATAAAAAAAGAAAAAGAAAAAATAAATACAAGTGTTGTATTCTTAATGGAAGGACCACAATTACGGGAATCATAATAAATTTTTCCACTTTGTGCTATATTTTTCCCTTTTTGTGTGTTTTTATTTTTCTATACCATTTCTTTTCTTTTCTTTTCTTTCTCTCTCCATTGGAGAGAAAAAAAATAAAAAATAAATAAATACAAGTGTTGCATTCTTATTGGAAGGACCACAAATACGGGGATTATAATAAAATTTTCCACTTTGTGCTATATTTTATCCTTTTTGTGTTTTTTATTTTTTCTATACCATTTCTTTTCTTTTCTTTTCTTTTCTTTCTCTCTCTCTATTGGAGAGAAAAAAATAAAAAATAAATAAATACAAGTGTTGCATTCTTATTGGAAGGACCACAAATACGGGGATCATAATAAATTTTTCCACTTTGCGCTATATTTTCCCCTTTTTGTGTGTTTTTATTTTTTCTGTACCATTTCTTTTCTTTTCTTTTCTTTCTCTCTCTCTATTTCATTCTTATTGGAAGAGAGATCATAATAAATTTTTCCACTTTGTGCTATCTTTTCCCCTTTTTGTGTGCTTTATTTTTTCTCTACCATTTCTTTTTTTTCTTTCTCTCTCTATGGGAGAGAAAAAAATTAGAAAAATAAAAACCATATATACAAGTGTTGCATTCTTATTGGAAGGACCACAAATACGAGGATCATAATAATTTTAATAAATTTTTCCACTTTGTGCTATCTTTTCCCCTTTTTGTGTACTTTATTTTTTCTGTACCATTTCTTTTTTTTTCTTTCTCTCTCTATGGGAGAGAGAAAAAAGAAAAAAGAAAAAGAAAAATTAAATACAAA
>NW_026899923.1:0-12643 GCF_033153095.1 Gastrolobium bilobum
ACAGGATTCTTTCCGTTTTAATGTAAAAAAGACTTTTGAAAATTAGCCGAGGTGTCGCATTCTCCTTAAATCTCAACTTTCTGTTCACGCTAGAGGATGTCTTGAAAACTTACTTCTTTTCCATGTAGTGAACAAAATATGTATGTTTGAATTTCTGTTCACACTACAGGATTCTTTCCGTTTTAACGTAAAAAAGACTTTTGAAAATTAGCCGAGGTGTCGCATTCTCCTTAAATCTCAGCTTTCTGTTCACGCTAGAGGATGTCTTGAAAACTTACTTCTTTTCCATGCAGTGAACAAAATATGTATGTTTGAATTTCTGTTCACACTAGAGGATTCTTTCCGTTTTAATGTAAAAAAAACTTTTGAAAATTAGCTGAGGTGTCGCATTCTCCTTAAATCTCAGCTTTCTGTTCACGCTAGAGGATGTCTTGAAAACTTACTTCTTTTCCATGTAGTGAACAAAATATGTATGTTTGAATTTCTGTTCACACTGGAGGATTCTTTCCGTTTTAATGTAAAAAAAACTTTTGAAAATTAGCTGAGGTGTCGCATTCTCCTTAAATCTCAGCTTTCTGTTCACGCTAGAGGATGTCTTGAAAACTTACTTCTTTTCCATGTAGTGAACAAAATATGTATGTTTGAATTTCTGTTCACACTAGAGGATTCTTTCCGTTTTAATGTAAAAAAAACTTTTGAAAATTAGCCGAGGTGTCGCATTCTCCTTAAATCTCAGCTTTCTGTTCACGCTAGAGGATGTCTTGAAAACTTACTTCTTTTCCATGTAGTGAACAAAATATGTATGTTTGAATTTCTGTTCACACTAGAGGATTCTTTCCGTTTTAATGTAAAAAAAACTTTTGAAAATTAGCCGAGGTGTCGCATTCTCCTTAAATCTCAGCTTTCTGTTCACGCCAGAGGATGTCTTGAAAACTTACTTCTTTTCCATGTAGTGAACAAAATATGTATGTTTGAATTTCTGTTCACACTAGAGGGTTCTTTCCGTTTTAATGTAAAAAAAACATTTGAAATTAGCTGAGGTGTCGCATTCTCCTTAAATCTCAGCTTTCTGTTCACGCTAGAGGATGTCTTGAAAACTTACTTCTTTTCCATGTAGTGAACAAAATATGTATGTTTGAATTTCTGTTCACACTAGAGGATTCTTTCCGTTTTAATGTAAAAAAGACTTTTGAAAATTAGCCGAGGTGTCGCATTCTCCTTAAATCTCAGCTTTCTGGTCACGCTAGAGGATGTCTTGAAAACTTACTTCTTTTCCATGTAGTGAACAAAATATGTATGTTTGAATTTCTGTTCACACTATAGGATTCTTTCCGTTTTAATGTAAAAAAGACTTTTGAAAATTAGCCGAGGTGACGCATTCTCCATAAATCTCAGCTTTCTGTTCACGCTAGAGGATGTCTTGAAAACTTACTTCTTTTCCATGTAGTGAACAAAATATGTATGTTTGAATTTCTGTTCACAATAGAGGCTTCTTCCCGTTTTAATGTAAAAAAAACTTTTGAAAATTAGTTGAGGTGTCGCATTCTCCTTAAATCTCAGCTTTCTGTTCACGCTAGAGTATGTTTTGAAAATTTACTTATTTTTTATATAGTGAACAAAATATGTATGTTTGAATTTCTGTTCACACCAGAGGATTCTTTCAGTTTTAATGTAAAAAACACTTTTGAAAATTAGCTGAGGTGTCGCATTCTCCTTAAAACTCAACTTTCTGTTCACACTAGAGGATGTCTATAAAACTTACTTCTTTTCGATATAGTGAACAAAATATGTATGTTTGAATTTCTGTTCACACTAGAGGATTCTTTCCGTTTTAATGTAAAAAAAAACTTTTGAAAATTAGCTGAGGTGTCGCATTCTCCTTAAATCTCAACTTTCTGTTCACACTAGAGGATGTCTTGAAAACTTACTTCTTTTCCATGTAGTGAACAAAATATGTATGTTTGAATTTCTGTTCACACTAGAGGATTCTTTCCGTTTTAATGTAAAAAAAAACTTTTGAAAATTAGCTGAGGTGTCGCATTCTCCTTAAATCTCAACTTTCTGTTCACACCAGAGGATGTCTTGAAAACTTACTTCTTTTCCATGTAGTGAACAAAATATGTATGTTTGAATTTCTGTTCACACTAGAGGATTCTTTCTGTTTTAATGTAAAAAAAAACTTTTGAAAATTAGCAGAGGTGTCGCATTCTCCTTAAATCTCAGCTTTCTGTTCACGCTAGAGGATGTCTTGAAAGCTTACTTCTTTTCCATGTAGTGAACAAAATATGTATGTTTGAATTTCTGTTCACACTACAGGATTCTTTCCGTTTTAATGTAAAAAAGACTTTTGAAAATTAGCCGAGGTGTCGCATTCTCCTTAAATCTCAACTTTCTGTTCACGCTAGAGGATGTCTTGAAAACTTACTTCTTTTCCATGTAGTGAACAAAATATGTATGTTTGAATTTCTGTTCACACTACAGGATTCTTTCCGTTTTAATTTAAAAAAGACTTTTGAAAATTAGCCGAGGTGTCGCATTCTCCTTAAATCTCAACTTTCTGTTCACGCTAGAGGATGTCTTGAAAACTTACTTCTTTTCCATGTAGTGAACAAAATATGTATGTTTGAATTTCTGTTCACACTACAGGATTCTTTCCGTTTTAATGTAAAAAAGACTTTTGAAAATTAGCCGAGGTGTCGCATTCTCCTTAAATCTCAGCTTTCTGTTCACGCTAGAGGATGTCTTGAAAACTTACTTCTTTTCCATGTAGTGAACAAAATATGTATGTTTGAATTTCTGTTCACAATAGAGGATTCTTTCCGTTTTAATGTAAAAAAAACTTTTGAAAATTAGTTGAGGTGTCGCATTCTCCTTAAATCTCAGCTTTCTGTTCACGCTAGAGTATGTTTTGAAAATTTACTTATTTTTTATATAGTGAACAAAATATGTATGTTTGAATTTCTGTTCACACCAGAGGATTCTTTCCGTTTTAATGTAAAAAACACTTTTGAAAATTAGCTGAGGTGTCGCATTCTCCTTAAAACTCAACTTTCTGTTCACACTAGAGGATGTCTATAAAACTTACTTCTTTTCGATATAGTGAACAAAATATGTATGTTTGAATTTCTGTTCACACTAGAGGATTCTTTCCGTTTTAATGTAAAAAAAAACTTTTGAAAATTAGCTGAGGTGTCGCATTCTCCTTAAATCTCAACTTTCTGTTCACACTAGAGGATGTCTTGAAAACTTACTTCTTTTCCATGTAGTGAACAAAATATGTATGTTTGAATTTCTGTTCACACTAGAGGATTCTTTCCGTTTTAATGTAAAAAAAAACTTTTGAAAATTAGCTGAGGTGTCGCATTCTCCTTAAATCTCAACTTTCTGTTCACACCAGAGGATGTCTTGAAAACTTACTTCTTTTCCATGTAGTGAACAAAATATGTATGTTTGAATTTCTGTTCACACTAGAGGATTCTTTCTGTTTTAATGTAAAAAAAAACTTTTGAAAATTAGCAGAGGTGTCGCATTCTCCTTAAATCTCAGCTTTCTGTTCACGCTAGAGGATGTCTTGAAAACTTACTTCTTTTCCATGTAGTGAACAAAATATGTATGTTTGAATTTCTGTTCACACTACAGGATTCTTTCCGTTTTAATGTAAAAAAGACTTTTGAAAATTAGCCGAGGTGTCGCATTCTCCTTAAATCTCAACTTTCTGTTCACGCTAGAGGATGTCTTGAAAACTTACTTCTTTTCCATGTAGTGAACAAAATATGTATGTTTGAGTTTCTGTTCACACTACAGGATTCTTTCCGTTTTAATGTAAAAAAGACTTTTGAAAATTAGCCGAGGTGTCGCATTCTCCTTAAATCTCAACTTTCTGTTCACGCTAGAGGATGTCTTGAAAACTTACTTCTTTTCCATGTAGTGAACAAAATATGTATGTTTGAATTTCTGTTCACACTACAGGATTCTTTCCGTTTTAATGTAAAAAAGACTTTTGAAAATTAGCCGAGGTGTCGCATTCTCCTTAAATCTCAGCTTTCTGTTCACGCTAGAGGATGTCTTGAAAACTTACTTCTTTTCCATGTAGTGAACAAAATATGTATGTTTGAATTTCTGTTCACACTAGAGGATTCTTTCCGTTTTAATGTAAAAAAGACTTTTGAAAATTAGCCGAGGTGACGCATTCTCCTTAAATCTCAGCTTTCTGTTCACGCTAGAGGATGTCTTGAAAACTTACTTCTTTTCCATGTAGTGAACAAAATATGTATGTTTGAATTTCTGTTCACAATAGAGGCTTCTTTCCGTTTTAATGTAAAAAAAACTTTTGAAAATTAGTTGAGGTGTCGCATTCTCCTTAAATCTCAGCTTTCTGTTCACGCTAGAGTATGTTTTGAAAACTTACTTATTTTCTATATAGTGAACAAAATATGTATGTTTGAATTTCTGTTCACACCAGAGGATTCTTTCTGTTTTAATGTAAAAAACACTTTTGAAAATTAGCTGAGGTGTCGCATTCTCCTTAAAACTCAACTTTCTGTTCACACTAGAGGATGTCTATAAAACTTACTTCTTTTCGATATAGTGAACAAAATATGTATGTTTGAATTTCTGTTCACACTAGAGGATTCTTTCCGTTTTAATGTAAAAAAAAACTTTTGAAAATTAGCTGAGGTGTCGCATTCTCCTTAAATCTCAACTTTCTGTTCACACTAGAGGATGTCTTGAAAACTTACTTCTTTTCCATGTAGTGAACAAAATATGTATGTTTGAATTTCTGTTCACACTAGAGGATTCTTTCCGTTTTAATGTAAAAAAAAACTTTTGAAAATTAGCTGAGGTGTCGCATTCTCCTTAAATCTCAACTTTCTGTTCACACCAGAGGATGTCTTGAAAACTTACTTCTTTTCCATGTAGTGAACAAAATATGTATGTTTGAATTTCTGTTCACACTAGAGGATTCTTTCTGTTTTAATGTAAAAAAAAACTTTTGAAAATTAGCAGAGGTGTCGCATTCTCCTTAAATCTCAGCTTTCTGTTCACGCTAGAGGATGTCTTGAAAGCTTACTTCTTTTCCATGTAGTGAACAAAATATGTATGTTTGAATTTCTGTTCACACTACAGGATTCTTTCCGTTTTAATGTAAAAAAGACTTTTGAAAATTAGCCGAGGTGTCGCATTCTCCTTAAATCTCAACTTTCTGTTCACGCTAGAGGATGTCTTGAAAACTTACTTCTTTTCCATGTAGTGAACAAAATATGTATGTTTGAATTTCTGTTCACACTACAGGATTCTTTCCGTTTTAATGTAAAAAAGACTTTTGAAAATTAGCCGAGGTGTCGCATTCTCCTTAAATCTCAACTTTCTGTTCACGCTAGAGGATGTCTTGAAAACTTACTTCTTTTCCATGTAGTGAACAAAATATGTATGTTTGAATTTCTGTTCACACTACAGGATTCTTTCCGTTTTAACGTAAAAAAGACTTTTGAAAATTAGCCGAGGTGTCGCATTCTCCTTAAATCTCAGCTTTCTGTTCACGCTAGAGGATGTCTTGAAAACTTACTTCTTTTCCATGCAGTGAACAAAATATGTATGTTTGAATTTCTGTTCACACTAGAGGATTCTTTCCGTTTTAATGTAAAAAAAACTTTTGAAAATTAGCTGAGGTGTCGCATTCTCCTTAAATCTCAGCTTTCTGTTCACGCTAGAGGATGTCTTGAAAACTTACTTCTTTTCCATGTAGTGAACAAAATATGTATGTTTGAATTTCTGTTCACACTGGAGGATTCTTTCCGTTTTAATGTAAAAAAAACTTTTGAAAATTAGCTGAGGTGTCGCATTCTCCTTAAATCTCAGCTTTCTGTTCACGCTAGAGGATGTCTTGAAAACTTACTTCTTTTCCATGTGTGAACAAAATATGTATGTTTGAATTTCTGTTCACACTAGAGGATTCTTTCCGTTTTAATGTAAAAAAAACTTTTGAAAATTAGCCGAGGTGTCGCATTCTCCTTAAATCTCAGCTTTCTGTTCACGCTAGAGGATGTCTTGAAAACTTACTTCTTTTCCATGTAGTGAACAAAATATGTATGTTTGAATTTCTGTTCACACTAGAGGATTCTTTCCGTTTTAATGTAAAAAAAACTTTTGAAAATTAGCCGAGGTGTCGCATTCTCCTTAAATCTCAGCTTTCTGTTCACACTAGAGGATGTCTTGAAAACTTACTTCTTTTCCATGTAGTGAACAAAATATGTATGTTTGAATTTCTGTTCACACTAGAGGATTCTTTCCGTTTTAATGTAAAAAAAACTTTTGAAAATTAGCTGAGGTGTCGCATTCTCCTTAAATCTCAGCTTTCTGTTCACGCTAGAGGATGTCTTGAAAACTTACTTCTTTTCCATGTAGTGAACAAAATATGTATGTTTGAATTTCTGTTCACACTAGAGGATTCTTTCCGTTTTAATGTAAAAAAAACTTTTGAAAATTAGCTGAGGTGTCGCATTCTCCTTAAATCTCAGCTTTCTGTTCACGCTAGAGGATGTCTTGAAAACTTACTTCTTTTCCATGTAGTGAACAAAATATGTATGTTTGAATTTCTGTTCACACTAGAGGATTCTTTCCGTTTTAATGTAAAAAAAACTTTTGAAAATTAGCCGAGGTGTCGCATTCTCCTTAAATCTCAGCTTTCTGTTCACACTAGAGGATGTCTTGAAAACTTACTTCTTTTCCATGTAGTGAACAAAATATGTATGTTTGAATTTCTGTTCACACTAGAGGATTCTTTCCGTTTTAATGTAAAAAAAACTTTTGAAAATTAGCTGAGGTGTCGCATTCTCCTTAAATCTCAGCTTTCTGTTCACGCTAGAGGATGTCTTGAAAACTTACTTCTTTTCCATGTAGTGAACAAAATATGTATGTTTGAATTTCTGTTCACACTACAGGATTCTTTCCGTTTTAATGTAAAAAAGACTTTTGAAAATTAGCCGAGGTGTCGCATTCTCCTTAAATCTCAGCTTTCTGTTCACGCTAGAGGATGTCTTGAAAACTTACTTCTTTTCCATGTAGTGAACAAAATATGTATGTTTGAATTTCTGTTCACACTAGAGGATTCTTTCCGTTTTAATGTAAAAAAAACTTTTGAAAATTAGCCGAGGTGTCGCATTCTCCTTAAATCTCAGCTTTCTGTTCACGCTAGAGGATGTCTTGAAAACTTACTTCTTTTCCATGTAGTGAACAAAATATGTATGTTTGAATTTCTGTTCACACTAGAGGATTCTTTCTGTTTTAATGTAAAAAAAACTTTTGAAAATTAGCTGAGGTGTCGCATTCTCCTTAAATCTCAGCTTTCTGTTCACGCTAGAGGATGTCTTGAAAACTTACTTCTTTTCCATGTAGTGAACAAAATATGTATGTTTGAATTTCTGTTCACACTACAGGATTCTTTCCGTTTTAATGTAAAAAAGACTTTTGAAAATTAGCCGAGGTGTCGCATTCTCCTTAAATCTCAGCTTTCTGTTCACGCTAGAGGATGTCTTGAAAACTTACTTCTTTTCCATGTAGTGAACAAAATATGTATGTTTGAATTTCTGTTCACACTAGAGGATTCTTTCCGTTTTAATGTAAAAAAAACTTTTGAAAATTAGCCGAGGTGTCGCATTCTCCTTAAATCTCAGCTTTCTGTTCACGCTAGAGGATGTCTTGAAAACTTACTTCTTTTCCATGTAGTGAACAAAATATGTATGTTTGAATTTCTGTTCACACTAGAGGATTCTTTCCGTTTTAATGTAAAAAAAACTTTTGAAAATTAGCTGAGGTGTCGCATTCTCCTTAAATCTCAGCTTTCTGTTCACGCTAGAGGATGTCTTGAAAACTTACTTCTTTTCCATGTAGTGAACAAAATATGTATGTTTGAATTTCTGTTCACACTACAGGATTCTTTCCGTTTTAATGTAAAAAAGACTTTTGAAAATTAGCCGAGGTGTCGCATTCTCCTTAAATCTCAACTTTCTGTTCACGCTAGAGGATGTCTTGAAAACTTACTTCTTTTCCATGTAGTGAACAAAATATGTATGTTTGAATTTCTGTTCACACTACAGGATTCTTTCCGTTTTAACGTAAAAAAGACTTTTGAAAATTAGCCGAGGTGTCGCATTCTCCTTAAATCTCAGCTTTCTGTTCACGCTAGAGGATGTCTTGAAAACTTACTTCTTTTCCATGCAGTGAACAAAATATGTATGTTTGAATTTCTGTTCACACTAGAGGATTCTTTCCGTTTTAATGTAAAAAAAACTTTTGAAAATTAGCTGAGGTGTCGCATTCTCCTTAAATCTCAGCTTTCTGTTCACGCTAGAGGATGTCTTGAAAACTTACTTCTTTTCCATGTAGTGAACAAAATATGTATGTTTGAATTTCTGTTCACACTGGAGGATTCTTTCCGTTTTAATGTAAAAAAAACTTTTGAAAATTAGCTGAGGTGTCGCATTCTCCTTAAATCTCAGCTTTCTGTTCACGCTAGAGGATGTCTTGAAAACTTACTTCTTTTCCATGTAGTGAACAAAATATGTATGTTTGAATTTCTGTTCACACTAGAGGATTCTTTCCGTTTTAATGTAAAAAAAACTTTTGAAAATTAGCCGAGGTGTCGCATTCTCCTTAAATCTCAGCTTTCTGTTCACGCCAGAGGATGTCTTGAAAACTTACTTCTTTTCCATGTAGTGAACAAAATATGTATGTTTGAATTTCTGTTCACACTAGAGGTTCTTTCCGTTTTAATGTAAAAAAAACTTTTGAAATTAGCTGAGGTGTCGCATTCTCCTTAAATCTCAGCTTTCTGTTCACGCTAGAGGATGTCTTGAAAACTTACTTCTTTTCCATGTAGTGAACAAAATATGTATGTTTGAATTTCTGTTCACACTACAGGATTCTTTCCGTTTTAATGTAAAAAAGACTTTTGAAAATTAGCCGAGGTGTCGCATTCTCCTTAAATCTCAGCTTTCTGGTCACGCTAGAGGATGTCTTGAAAACTTACTTCTTTTCCATGTAGTGAACAAAATATGTATGTTTGAATTTCTGTTCACACTATAGGATTTTTTCCGTTTTAATGTAAAAAAGACTTTTGAAAATTAGCCGAGGTGACGCATTCTCCTTAAATCTCAGCTTTCTGTTCACGCTAGAGGATGTCTTGAAAACTTACTTCTTTTCCATGTAGTGAACAAAATATGTATGTTTGAATTTCTGTTCACACTAGAGGATTCTTTCCGTTTTAATGTAAAAAAAACTTTTGAAAATTAGCCGAGGTGTCGCATTCTCCTTAAATCTCAGCTTTCTGTTCACGCCAGAGGATGTCTTGAAAACTTACTTCTTTTCCATGTAGTGAACAAAATATGTATGTTTGAATTTCTGTTCACACTAGAGGATTCTTTCCGTTTTAATGTAAAAAAAACTTTTGAAATTAGCTGAGGTGTCGCATTCTCCTTAAATCTCAGCTTTCTGTTCACGCTAGAGGATGTCTTGAAAACTTACTTCTTTTCCATGTAGTGAACAAAATATGTATGTTTGAATTTCTGTTCACACTACAGGATTCTTTCCGTTTTAATGTAAAAAAGACTTTTGAAAATTAGCCGAGGTGTCGCATTCTCCTTAAATCTCAGCTTTCTGGTCACGCTAGAGGATGTCTTGAAAACTTACTTCTTTTCCATGTAGTGAACAAAATATGTATGTTTGAATTTCTGTTCACACTATAGGATTTTTTCCGTTTTAATGTAAAAAAGACTTTTGAAAATTAGCCGAGGTGACGCATTCTCCTTAAATCTCAGCTTTCTGTTCACGCTAGAGGATGTCTTGAAAACTTACTTCTTTTCCATGTAGTGAACAAAATATGTATGTTTGAATTTCTGTTCACAATAGAGGCTTCTTTCCGTTTTAATGTAAAAAAAACTTTTGAAAATTAGTTGAGGTGTCGCATTCTCCTTAAATCTCAGCTTTCTGTTCACGCTAGAGTATGTTTTGAAAATTTACTTATTTTTTATATAGTGAACAAAATATGTATGTTTGAATTTCTGTTCACACCAGAGGATTCTTTCTGTTTTAATGTAAAAAACACTTTTGAAAATTAGCTGAGGTGTCGCATTCTCCTTAAAACTCAACTTTCTGTTCACACTAGAGGATGTCTATAAAACTTACTTCTTTTCGATATAGTGAACAAAATATGTATGTTTGAATTTCTGTTCACACTAGAGGATTCTTTCCGTTTTAATGTAAAAAAAAACTTTTGAAAATTAGCTGAGGTGTCGCATTCTCCTTAAATCTCAACTTTCTGTTCACACTAGAGGATGTCTTGAAAACTTACTTCTTTTCCATGTAGTGAACAAAATATGTATGTTTGAATTTCTGTTCACACTAGAGGATTCTTTCCGTTTTAATGTAAAAAAAAACTTTTGAAAATTAGCTGAGGTGTCGCATTCTCCTTAAATCTCAACTTTCTGTTCACACCAGAGGATGTCTTGAAAACTTACTTCTTTTCCATGTAGTGAACAAAATATGTATGTTTGAATTTCTGTTCACACTAGAGGATTCTTTCTGTTTTAATGTAAAAAAAAACTTTTGAAAATTAGCAGAGGTGTCGCATTCTCCTTAAATCTCAGCTTTCTGTTCACGCTAGAGGATGTCTTGAAAGCTTACTTCTTTTCCATGTAGTGAACAAAATATGTATGTTTGAATTTCTGTTCACACTACAGGATTCTTTCCGTTTTAATGTAAAAAAGACTTTTGAAAATTAGCCGAGGTGTCGCATTCTCCTTAAATCTCAACTTTCTGTTCACGCTAGAGGATGTCTTGAAAACTTACTTCTTTTCCATGTAGTGAACAAAATATGTATGTTTGAATTTCTGTTCACACTACAGGATTCTTTCCGTTTTAATGTAAAAAAGACTTTTGAAAATTAGCCGAGGTGTCGCATTCTCCTTAAATCTCAACTTTCTGTTCACGCTAGAGGATGTCTTGAAAACTTACTTCTTTTCCATGTAGTGAACAAAATATGTATGTTTGAATTTCTGTTCACACTATAGGATTTTTTCCGTTTTAATGTAAAAAAGACTTTTGAAAATTAGCCGAGGTGACGCATTCTCCTTAAATCTCAGCTTTCTGTTCACGCTAGAGGATGTCTTGAAAACTTACTTCTTTTCCATGTAGTGAACAAAATATGTATGTTTGAATTTCTGTTCACAATAGAGGCTTCTTTCCGTTTTAATGTAAAAAAAACTTTTGAAAATTAGTTGAGGTGTCGCATTCTCCTTAAATCTCAGCTTTCTGTTCACGCTAGAGTATGTTTTGAAAATTTACTTATTTTTTATATAGTGAACAAAATATGTATGTTTGAATTTCTGTTCACACCAGAGGATTCTTTCTGTTTTAATGTAAAAAACACTTTTGAAAATTAGCTGAGGTGTCGCATTCTCCTTAAAACTCAACTTTCTGTTCACACTAGAGGATGTCTATAAAACTTACTTCTTTTCGATATAGTGAACAAAATATGTATGTTTGAATTTCTGTTCACACTAGAGGATTCTTTCCGTTTTAATGTAAAAAAAAACTTTTGAAAATTAGCTGAGGTGTCGCATTCTCCTTAAATCTCAACTTTCTGTTCACACTAGAGGATGTCTTGAAAACTTACTTCTTTTCCATGTAGTGAACAAAATATGTATGTTTGAATTTCTGTTCACACTAGAGGATTCTTTCCGTTTTAATGTAAAAAAAAACTTTTGAAAATTAGCTGAGGTGTCGCATTCTCCTTAAATCTCAACTTTCTGTTCACACCAGAGGATGTCTTGAAAACTTACTTCTTTTCCATGTAGTGAACAAAATATGTATGTTTGAATTTCTGTTCACACTAGAGGATTCTTTCTGTTTGAATTTCTGTTCACACTAGAGGATTCTTTCCGTTTTAATGTAAAAAAAAACTTTTGAAAATTAGCAGAGGTGTCGCATTCTCCTTAAATCTCAGCTTTCTGTTCACGCTAGAGGATGTCTTGAAAGCTTACTTCTTTTCCATGTAGTGAACAAAATATGTATGTTTGAATTTCTGTTCACACTACAGGATTCTTTCCGTTTTAATGTAAAAAAGACTTTTGAAAATTAGCCGAGGTGTCGCATTCTCCTTAAATCTCAACTTTCTGTTCACGCTAGAGGATGTCTTGAAAACTTACTTCTTTTCCATGTAGTGAACAAAATATGTATGTTTGAATTTCTGTTCACACTACAGGATTCTTTCCGTTTTAATGTAAAAAAGACTTTTGAAAATTAGCCGAGGTGTCGCATTCTCCTTAAATCTCAACTTTCTGTTCACGCTAGAGGATGTCTTGAAAACTTACTTCTTTTCCATGTAGTGAACAAAATATGTATGTTTGAATTTCTGTTCACACTACAGGATTCTTTCCGTTTTAATGTAAAAAAGACTTTTGAAAATTAGCCGAGGTGTCGCATTCTCCTTAAATCTCAGCTTTCTGTTCACGCTAGAGGATGTCTTGAAAACTTACTTCTTTTCCATGTAGTGAACAAAATATGTATGTTTGAATTTCTGTTCACACTATAGGATTCTTTCCGTTTTAATGTAAAAAAGACTTTTGAAAATTAGCCGAGGTGACGC